>NW_027139480.1:0-181705 GCF_035084215.1 Heptranchias perlo
ATAAGCCAGTTTTGTATCCAAAGTGCCAAGGCATCCTGGACTCCATGGGCTCGTACCTTCTTGAACAATCTCCTGTGCGGGACTTCATCGAAGGCCTTACTGTTAAAGTGTGTTAGATTCTGGGCTTTGTACCCTGAAAGCCAGATTGAAATTTAATCCAGGATATGGGCAGGTCTTCCCGTGTATTGGGCGTGACTTTTCACCTTTTCACGTCTGTTCTTCGTGTTCAAATCTTGGCGCAAGGCGGGCAAATTGCTCTGAATAATGTCAGCAATCACTTAAAGGAGGAAAAATGGAGAATTTTACAAAACCCAGCTCCCACCACCATCACCAACTCAACCAATCAACAACCCGAACAACCATCACTCCAAACAAATCTGAACACCATCACCTCCAACCAACCCTCACACCATCACCTCCAACCACCCCTCACACCATCACCTCCAACCACCCCTCACACCATCACCTCCAACCACCCCTCACACCATCACCTCCAACCACCCCTCACACCATCACCTCCAACCACCCCTCACACCATCACCTCCAACCACCCCTCACACCAACACCTCCAACCAACCCTCACACCATCACCTCCAACCACCCCTCACACCATCACCTCCAACCACCCCTCACACCATCACCTCCAACCACCCCTCACACCATCACCTCCAACCACCCCTCACACCATCACCTCCAACCACCACTCACACCATCACCTCCAACCACCCCTCACACCATCACCTCCAATCACCGCTCACACCATCACCTCCAACCACCCCTCACACCATCACCTCCAACCACCCCTCACACCATCACCTCCAACCACCCCTCACACCATCACCTCCAACCACCCCTCACACCATCACCACCAACCACCTCTCACATCATCACCCCAAACCACCCCTCACACCATCACCTCCAACCACCCCTCACACCATCACCTCCAACCACCCCTCACACCATCACCTCCAATCACCGCTCACACCATCACCTCCAACCACCCCTCACACCATCACCTCCAACCACCCCTCACACCATCACCTCCAACCACCCCTCACACCATCACCTCCAACCACCCCTCACACCATCACCTCCAATCACCGCTCACACCATCACCTCCAACCACCCCTCACACCATCACCTCCAACCACCCCTCACACCATCACCTCCAACCACCCCTCACACCATCACCTCCAATCACCCCTCACACCATCACCTCCAACCACCCCTCACACCATCACCTCCAACCACCCCTCACACCATCACCTCCAACCACCCCTCACACCATCACCTCCAACCACCCCTCACACCATCACCTCCAACCACCCCTCACACCATCACCTCCAACCACCCCTCACACCATCACCTCCAATCACCCCTCACACCATCACCTCCAACCACCCCTCTCACCATCACCTCCAACCACCCCTCACACCATCACCTCCAACCACCCCTCACACCATCACCTCCAACCACCCCTCACACCATCACCTCCAACCACCCCTCTCACCATCACCTCCAACCACCCCTCACACCATCACCTCCAACCACCCCTCACACCATCACCTCCAACCACCCCTCACACCATCACCTCCAACCACCCCTCACACCATCACCTCCAACCACCCCTCACACCATCACCTCCAACCACCCCTCACACCATCACCTCCAACCACCCCTCACACCATCACCTCCAACCACCCCTCACACCATCACCTCCAACCACCCCTCACACCATCACCTCCAACCACCCCTCACACCATCACCTCCAACCACTCCTCACACCATAACCTCCAACCACCCCTCAAACCATCACCTCCAACCACCCCTCACACCACCACCTCCAACCACCCCTCACACCATCACCTCCAACCACCCCTCCCCCCGTCACCCCGTCCCATCATCACCACAAACCACCCCTCCCATCAACACCCCCACCCCCATCATCACCCCTCCCAACATCACCGCCATCCACCGCGACCACCATCACACCCTCCCACCAACATCCCTACCCGCACCATCACCCCCACCCCCTCCATCACCCCAAACCACCCCTCCCACCATCACTCCCAACCACCAACACCCCCTCCCACCATCACCCCCAACCACCCCTCCCACCATCACTCCCAACCACCAACACCCCCTCCCACCATCACTCCCAACCACCAACACCCCCTCCCACCATCACCCCCAACCACTCCTCCCACCATCACTCCCAACCACCAACACCCCCTCCCACCATCACCCCCAACCACTCCTCCCACCATCACTCCCAACCACCAACACCCCCTCCCACCATCACTCCCAACCACCAACACCCCCTCCCACCATCACTCCCAACCACCAACACCCCCTCCGACCATCACCCTCAACCACCCCTCCCACCATCACCCCCAACCACCCCTCCCACCATCACTCCCAACCACCAACACCCCCTCCCACCATCACCCCCAACCACCCCTCCCACCATCACTCCCAACCACCAACACCCCCTCCCACCATCACCCCCAACCACTCCTCCCGCCATCACCCCTTCCCACCATCACGCCCTCCCACCATCTCACCCAACAACCCCTCCCACCATCACTCCCTCACACCTTCATCCGCAACCACCGCTCCCACCATCACACCCACCCACCAACATCCCCACCCCCACCAACACCCCCACCCCCACCGTCACCCCCAACCAACGTCCCACCATTACCCCCACCCCAACTAAAAACCCCACCCACCAACACCCCAAACCACCCTTCCAACCATCACCCCCACCCACCATCACCCCCAACCACCCCACCCACCATCACTCCCTCCCACCAACACCTCCATCCCCACCAACATCCCCACTCACCACCACTCCCACCACAACCCAACCCACCTCCCCTCTCACCACGACACCCTCCACCCCCACACCCCCCAACACACATACACAGACATGCACCCGGAAAGCCCTGCCTGTAATATTAACACCTGATCGGCCATGAACAGGGCTCGTGAGGCCAGCAGACTGTCCCACAGAATTTCCAGTGATCCTCGTACCCAAACATATTGGGAAGTTTCCAGCGCCTCATACTTTCAAAAGGGCGCTTTATTTCGCACTCAATTTCTTCTGTCCCTGACCTGGGTGCACAGAATGGGACATTATCGAGCGAGTCTTATACTCTAGTTGAGTTAACATATGCCTGACTTACTAAGGCTTAACATGAGAGTGTGGAGCTTTGCTCTGCATGTGAAGTGTGTGGTGCAAACATTTATTAATACAATTTGTTATACCAGAATTATAATAGTGACTAAGGAGTGTGTGACGAACTGGTTATGTGTTCATACTGCTATACCCGAACACTGATTTCTACTTTATTAACAGACGCATCGTGAGTGAATAAGGAGGAGAGATAAACAGGAGAGATCTCTGTGAAAAAACAACGGCCTTGGTAACTTAAATCAATAAATTCCCTTGTTTGTGCGTACACTTCATCACGAGAACGTGGATTGAAACATCTTTGAAATGGTAAGATGATATCAGACTTTACGTCACATTATTGCGAGAAAGCTGCCGATTTCACGTTAAGTCGCCATCCCAATAGTTCGTAAAAATGAGATTGGGAATTATTGGTGGTTTCAGTTTTTTTGGTCAGCAGAAAGAAAAGCAGAAAAAAAAGGTTGGGCTGAAATGAGCAAACAGAACCTGTTTGTTCAAGGAGTGTAATTAATGGAGCTTTCCATGGCCCCAGCTTGTCTCTGCGGAGGGATTCCCTCCCTTATGAATCAGGGTTTCCTTCAATATGTAACCTCACAGTATAAATTGGAGCACTGTTTCTATCACAAACAAGAATCATTGATTAACAACAAAATTAGTTGTCGCGATAGAGGAGCAGATATGGAGGTTCTATTGACACTTTGGGACATAGAGATGATTTACTATCCCATTCTCGCTACTATTGGTGTTCCTGGTAAATCATTCCATCTAACAATTTATTCTGTAAACTTGTTAACTGTATTATTCTCGTGATTCTATCCAGCTATTATTTTTAATTCATGTATTCCTATTGTGTGTTTGAGAATCCACCGTGATCCCTTGATGCGATTGGTACACAGTCACCCATTCACAGGTCTCTGTTGAATTAATAATAGATTCACCGTCCTCCCAATCAGCTCTGTATGATCCGGTTTTAGTAATTGTCCGTTTAGTCCCCGCCACGAGCAATGTTACTGATGAATCTTTGAACAGGACAGCGTGCAATCTGCTGGCTGCACTGAACACGGGTGGAACACTGGTCACGTGGTCTATGTGTTCACCTGACTTATTTTCGTTTCCACAGGAGGGTAAACTCTGTCGAATTGCAGAGACCAGTCCTGACAGACAGACCATAGTTTACTCAGAAAGTTTTGACATTTTTCACTTTAATTAGGTTTCCAGACAGCTGTTTCCCTCTCTGATACCCCCGCTCTGTGTAACTCTCTGCTTATCGATGGTGGGGCGATGATTGCCAGTGTAATTTATGTTCTAATGAAATGTATATTCAGTTATCTTTCAAAGGATTTATTTTTAATCACAGTTTTGAGATAACAACACGAGCCCCCTTCGTTCAGGCCAATGTTTCTGTCAGCAAGCACAAGCCCGACTTTCTGCAATCTCCAGGTGTCCCTCGTTGGACATTATCCAGTTGACGAGCTGCAGTAATTCTTGTGTCCAGTGGAATCATTTATGATTTCCAGTAAGATGTGAAAGGCGCCACATTAGGAGTTTAAGAATCGTGTGAAACTCCTTATGATTCAATCATCTTTCCGCCCTGAAGTTCTCAGCTCGGTTCCTGACCCCTGGGTCCCCTCCAGTACATTCTGGGGAATCACAGCCAAGGATGTTACAGTCCACAATGGAACATCTGACATCGCTGTAGCTGTGGAGGACTCGGCTCACATTCTGCTGCTCATGTCCCTCTCCTTCCCCATTGTGCAATTCCAGTGGCCTGTTGGGAAGAAGAGCCCAATTCAGCTGTTCAAATAATTGTTACAATTGTTATGAATATTAATTTTATTGTTTTATTCGTATGTTTATTATTATTATTATTATTATTATTATTATTATTATTATTATTGTTATTATTATTATTATTGTTATGATGTTTCAGTATCTTTCCTCTCCTGAAAGCGCTGCCTCTTCCCACGGTCACATTCTAAAGCCATGACTGACCTCTGGTAACTTCGGCAAAACCTCTTTCTAGTTTGAGCCTGGCAGTGTAAGTCTGAAGACCATCGGACTGTGGAGAATGACAGTCGCGTCCAATCCTTTCCGTATCTCGCCTCCAGGCACTGGAGCCTTTCAGCTTGTACCTCTGTACAGTGATCACAAGAACAAACAGAGACACCTCTTCCCTAAATCTGTGGGCTGGGGAAGTGGATATTTCGGCCAAACCTGCTGCCATCGCCGCACTATCTGAGTTAGACTAACTCACCAAACGTTTCTGGTCTTGATAGATCGATGAAACAGTGATCAGTCAGTCCAGTCAGAGTGGTGGAGGGAAGCTCCCGTTCATTATCCTTCATTCCATTATTTACTCTTACCATCTATTTATTTCTTTGCGAATTAATCAATGAATATTTCTATTTTAATCGCTGACTCTGACCAAAACAAAGCGGCCCCGGTCCAGTGATAGAAGAAGAAAAACCCCCATTACCTGTAGAGTGACCCAATGATCAGAGGAGAACCCCCATCACCTGCAGAGTGAGGAGAAGGAGCTTCTCACTGACCCAATAATCAGAGGAAAAACCTCCATCACCTGTAGAGTGACCCAATGATCAGAGGAGAACCCCCATCACCTGTAGAGTGAGGAGAAGAAGCTTCTCACTGACCCAATAATCAGAGCAAAAACCTCCATCACCTGTAGAGTGACCCAATGATCAGAGGAGAACCCCCATCACCTGTAGAGTGAGGAGAAGAGGTTTCTCACTGACCCAATAATCAGAGCAAAAACCTCCATTACCTGTAGAGTGACCCAATGATCAGAGGAGAACCCCCATCACCTGTCGAGTGAGGAGAAGGAGCTTCTCACTGACCCAATGATCAGAGGAAACCCCCCATCACCTGTCGAGTGAGGAGAAGGAGCTTCTCACTGAACCAATGATCAGATTCTATCACTGAATGGAGGAACACAGCTGGACATTTAACTGCCAACCCAATCACACTGTTCCTCACACTTAATGTTTCCTTCTTGCGTTTATTTCTTCTTTTTCATTTAGTTAACTTAGTGACGATTGTGATCCTGTCTCGGGGAAAGTGCGGTCTCTCCAAATGTGTCACTCGCTACCTGGTGGCCATGGCAGCGGCGGATCTACTGGTCATTATCACCGATCTTATATTAAGGCAGAATCCAATTGCTTATTGGTCCCAGTTTCGATTCGTGCGGTCCATCCCCGTGTTTAATATCCAAGCTGTCCTGCTTTATGCAGCTACAGACTGTTCGGTCTGGTTCACAGTAACTTTCACCTTTGATCGATTTGTGGCCATTTGTTGCCAGAAGCTGAAAATGAAGTACTGCACCGAGAAAACGGCGGCTGTGGTTCTAGGAACTGTGACTGTGCTGAGCTGTTTAAAGGACACGTTCTGGTACTTTATGTATTCGAGTGGCTACGCGATTGGCAATGAACCCTGGTTCTGTGTTGTCACACCCAGTGTTATGACTTCACGGATTTGGGCTATTGTTGAAACCCTTCATTATATTCTAACCACGGGGGTCCCATTTGTTCTTATTCTGCTGCTCAATGCTTTAACCGTCCGACACATTTTAGTGGTCAGCAAAGCTCGCAGGAGACTTCGTGTTCACAGCGCTTGGGAGAGTCCAAGTGACCCAGAGATGAAGAGCAGAAGGAAATCCATTACTTTACTGTTTGTTATCTCGGGGAATTTCATACTGTTATGGGGATTTTTCATGGTGCATTCTATATGGAACCGAATGCATTTTTTTTGGCTTTTATTCAGTATATTTACATGAATTTATACAAGAATTGGGATTCATGTTCCAGCTCCTGAGTTGCCGCACGAACACCTGTATTTATGCTGTGACCCAGACTAAATTCAGAGAGCAGTTGAAGAATGCGGTGAAGTTTCCCTTTGTTTTAATTGTTAAATTCATTAAATGATATGAAGATCTGAAATCTTTCCAACAGTCCTGTTCGCAAAAGGTTTTCAATAAGGTTCTTCAACATTAAGGGTTCCACAACATTCAAACATTAAACTTGTGAACATTATCACATTCAATGTGACATTAAAGGATTCACTGATTTATTACACATAAAATGGATGGAGTATATTTGGATTTTCAAAACGCATTCGGTAAAGAGCCACAGGAGAGGTTGTTACACAAGATAAAGGCTCAGGGGTTTGAGGTAATCTATTAGCATGGATAGAGATTTGGAGAACGGACAGAGAACAGAGAGTAGGAATAAATGGGTCATTTTCAGGTTGGCAGACTGTAACCATTATCGGTGCTTGGGCTTCTGCTGTTTACAATATATATCAATGAATTAGATGATGGGATCGAGTGTATCGTATCCATGTTTGCTGCCGATTCAAAGCTAGGTGGTTAAGTAAGCTGTGAGGCGGATGCAAAAAGGCTGGGAAGAGATATGGACAGGTTAAGATGGGGCAAGAAGGTGGCAGATGAAGTAAAATGTGGTGAAATGTGAAATTATCCACTTTGGTACGAAGAATAGAAAAACAGAATAATTTTTTTAAAGTTGAGAGACTGAGAAATGTTGGTGGTCAGAGGGATTTGAATGTCCTTGCATACGAATCACAGAAAGTTAACATGCAGGTACAGCAATCAATTAGGAAGGCAAATGATATGTTAGCCTGTATTGCAACGTGGTTGGAGTATAAGAGTAATGAGGTCTTGCTTCAATTTTATCGGGTTCTGGTGAGAACTCACCTGGACTACTGTGTACAGTTTAGGTCTGCTAACCTAAGGACGGATACATTTGCTTGGAGGGGGTGCAACGAAGGTTCACCAGATTGATTCCTGGGAAGAGAGGGTTGTCCTTTCAGGACAGATTGAATAGAATGGGCCTATACTCTCTGGAATTTGGAAGATTGAGAGGTGATCTCATTGAAATGTATAAAATTCTTAGAGGGCTTGCCAGGGTAAATGCTGAGAGGCCGTTTCCACTGGCTGAAGAGTCTAGAAACAGGGGACATAGTCTCAAGATAACGGTCGGCCATTTAGGGACAAGATGAAGAATCATTTCTTCACTCAGAGGGTTGTGAATCTTTGGAATTATCGACTTCCATAGGGCTGCGGGTGTTCAGTGGCTGTCTATATTCGAGGCTGAGATCGATAGATTTTGGACACTAAGGGAATCAAGGGATATGGGGATCCGGCGGGAAAGTGGAGTTGAGTTCGAAGATCAGCCAGGATCTAATTGAATGGCGGAGCAGGCTTGGGAGAGGCCATATGGCCTACTCCTGCTCCTACTTCTGATGTTCTTATGTTCTTATGTCACAGTACTTAAACATACACTTAAAATTTAATACGTACAACAACACCTGATGATGGTTGTTTGGGGATCCGAACGTGTTACAGTTCTGGGCTCAGTATCTTGGGACTTTACGAATGATTACAATCATTACAAACTGGCAACTTTAATATATTTCTCTCTATATATGAATATGAAATCCACACCATTCTGCATTATAAAATTATATAAAAGTTAAAATACAATTGCATGTAAGGAAAGTTTAATTCACTTATTCGTTATCAGTAACTTCAGATTTCCTTAATTAATTAGCTCCATTTCCGTTGAGCGAACAAGTACAACTCCGCCACGTTGATATCCTATCGACAGTTTCACTCTTGTTCAATCTAACTTCTATATTTCAACTGAAAGCTTTAATTATAACTCTGTCTTTGTATCTGTATCATTCGAACCAGTTGGAAGTGTGATGTATGCCGCGTGATGTATGATATTTCCGTTTGCAGATGTAACTGTTCACCGCTGTTTCATTGTTTATCAAGTGATTCCGCATGGAATGGCACGTCTATTACTGAACCTCTTATTACTTTATCCTGAAAGTGAACACTGTTGCAGGATGAGCCCTGGCCCAATAGCCGATGTTATTTCAAAAATGAATCAAACTTCCCCGTTTGAAGGGCAAAGGCTAAAGGTTAAAATTACTAAAGTATAAAGAGAAATCAATAGCAGAATAACACTAATGGGCTTCAGGACAGTTTGATTAACCCTTCCCTTAAAATCACCCCATTGTTGTCTTTGGAATGTTTAAGGCCAACACTGAACTGAACTCCACCAATTAGGTTTGCATAACATATCATTAAAATTGTTATGAATATCATGATACATTTAATGGTAAACAAGGTTCAAAACCTATTGCTCCCCGTGCACTTCTGAGAATCCCTACGTGGTCAGTTGTCAGTAAAATATTAAGATGCCTACGTGGCAAAGCAGCAGAATGCAAAATGGTTAGAAAGGGTAAATTAGTTAGTAACTGAGATTGGTACAGGTGGCCTGGCCTCCTGCTGGGCCATATGTTTGCGTAGTCAGCAGGCCTGCATTGTCTTATCAATGATAGGTCTTTGATGTGATTCAAGGACTGGTCTGAATATCTCCATGTTTATGGAAAATCAATATAGGTAACGAGCTCAGCCAAAGTTGAAAGACATTCCAAGTTGGGAGATAAGGGACAGAAGGAACAGGAAAGAACATTCCAGGTTGGAAGTTGAGGAAGTATCCCCTTTGATGTCAAACAGTAGCATGATCAGCACATGGACGATTTATGATTGGCCGGCAATAATGTAACCTCGCATGGCAACCTATGCCCGGCTTATGATTGGTGTTGACCCTC
This sequence comes from Heptranchias perlo, assembly GCF_035084215.1. Classification (NCBI taxonomy): domain Eukaryota; kingdom Metazoa; phylum Chordata; class Chondrichthyes; order Hexanchiformes; family Hexanchidae; genus Heptranchias; species Heptranchias perlo. The sequence goes on from NW_027139480.1 coordinate 9,851, forward strand.
GTTAAGAATGTTCCAACCCCTATTCATCTGTATAAAAACGTGTGGATTTCTGTATGTTTTTTGTTCTTGCTCTTCCAGCATAGAGGGACTCTATCAGGAGTCCAAATCAATGCTGCAGACTGAGAACCCTGCTATTGAAGTTGTGATGAACTTTAAAATGTATTCGACTTCAGTTTTTACTGAACCAGACTGAGGGGAAAGAATCCGGATCGTCATTTGGTGGCCCGTACGGGGATCTTAACGGTCGTTCACCGAGAGTTCGCGGAGTAAGAGGCGGATTGTCTCAGACACGGAGGAAGGAAATGGCGCCCCGATGTAAGTAGTCTTAATTTACTACGTCGGTTTTCCTCCAATCCGTCAGTCTGACGACGAATCGTCCAATCGCTAACACTCGTGTGGCGTCCTTACAAGATTCAGGTCAGACTGGCGAATACACAGTAATAGCAGAAAGAGGTCAGTGGTCGAATATCACTGAGGGTCAGCTCCGGCTGAGGGTCAGCGTACGGACTGAGGGAATAACTTGTAAGCGGTAGGTCAGTGGCTAACATCACTGAGGGTAGTCATGGTTTACGTTCCTGGTGATTGGATATAAACAGGAACTAGTGATAAAACTTAGATGCCGCCAAAAAGGCTCAGGAATTAATTTGGAAAAATAACAGAGGTACCACAGCCAAAGAACTAATTGCTTCATGGAGACAGCACTGTAAAAAAAATATGGATAGAATTAAGTGACGAGACAAATGTTTAAAAGACAGAGACCCGAAAAAAGAAAGGTTCTGTTGTTTAAGTGTATGTCCCTTTAAAAAGCCTGTCTTGATCAGTGTTTTTTTGTCAGTGTTGTGGGCCACGCCCCATTCTTACTGTGTCTTACGTGTTTTCTTCCTTTGTGTAATGTATCTGTCTTGTCGTATGTTTAATTCTGATACTGCTGAATTAAAATTGGATTTATCCAATCATGTTCCGCCAAAGGTCTCGATTGAGGAATTGTTTCCATGGTTTCGAAAATTTCCAATGTCACTCTAATACTTCCGGAGGGTAAGAGAGATAAACTGGAAGAATGTGGGCCTATTGGTCTAACGTCTGTGGAGGAAGATACTAGAATCTGTTATTAGAGACAGAGTGACTGAGCAATTGAACACATATCAACTGATCAGAGAGAACCAGCGTGGACTTTGACAGGTAACTCATGTCCAACGAACTTCGATGGATTCCTGGATTAGGTAACGAACCTGGTAGATGAAGGGAGTTATTTATGTGGACTTCAATAAGGTGTCACATAAGAGGTTGTTAACAAAAATGAGAGCGCATAGAATCGGAGGCAACCTATTGACATGGGTAGGGAATTGGTTAGGAGGTCGGAGACAGAAAGTAGAGATAGTGGGTATGTACTCAAAATGACAGGATGTGACGAGTGGTGTCCCTCGATTTCAGCTCTTTTACTCAAAAAACACCAGGTTACCACTCGTGAATATATCAAGGAACACGTTTTAATGGAACGAAACAAAAGAAACAATTACGTTCTATTACCCTGCCCGATTTCGCTGTTCATGGAAGATTTTAGGTTTTAGATTATATGAATAAATTTTAGCGGGAACTTGGTCTGACCTAACCAGCGCAGTTTCAAGGGCATTGTGGGCGTACTTTCCGACTGAACTCAAAGAGGAAATTGTCCAGAGGGAAATAACCACTGATTCGGAGCTAGCGGTCCCCAAGTGATCTTATCTGTGACGCTCTTCCATCACTCTTCACGTCCTCTGATTCTTCTCAGGGTATTCGACTCAGTTTAATCACACCGACTTGTTCTTATCAAATGTATCCCTTTTCTCTGCCTCCTCTGTCTGTATCTAATGGGGTTTCCACACATGTTCCAACCCCGCCCACAGTCCATCCACCTCCATGTTCAGGCAAACAAACTGGGTGAGGTGTCACATAACTACCTTGCGGAATTCAGCGTGTCACTGAGACGTACACCGAAACTTGTACCCGTTCAAAGATTTCCATCAAGAAGTGTTTAAATATAGTGGAGTGATCATTACTTCCTGCACATTATCATGTCCAGGTTGGCAGTGAGACTGAATGGGGATAGAGTGTGGAGATTGGAATGGGAGCCCAGCAGGATGACTTTGGTCTTTATAACTTCCCTATTAATTCCCTGAGCGGGCGATGAGCCTCCTTCTTCAGAACGGTTCGTCAATCCAGTTCAGAGTGAATTTAGGATCAAGATAGTGGAGTGAGACTGGAAACACTTGTACAACAGGAAGTGTAGGAGTAGTAGTTTCCCTTCCGAGAAGAACACCAGTAAACTGTTTGGGTTTTTGTTGCACAGTTTCACCGCGCAGCTTTAATATTGTGGAACCTTTATCTAAAATACGACTCTGGTGGCTCTCGAACATACAACTGTCGAATGTATTTAAAATTTTCAGCTAGAAGACCAGTGCGCCTCATGCCGGATGCAGGGCAATTGCATTTACAGTGAAAATGTGAAACTGGACGATATCTGATGTGGGACAAATGGTTTCAAATGTGAGTGGCAGTTGTGGAGTCGAGGAGCTCGTTATCACAATGAGACAAGTACAGTTTATATTATTCCAATACAGTGTGCTCGCTCGCCTTCTCTTTCTCATTCTCCACCTTTCTCTCACCGCCCACCCCCTCTCTCTCTCCCAGCGGGGATTTGACCCATTCAACTTCGTCCAGAGATACGTGATGCCTGTTGGAAGACCCAAGGCTTGGGGACCCCGCGTGCCTGCAGGGTAGAACTGCAGTTTAACCAACGAAAGCTCCGCAGCAACCAGCCAATATCACAGGTAAACTTCCCCATTCTTTTTCAGCACTGGATCACCACTTCCCCATTGGGTGCTGTACTTGCAGTGTCACCGGAAGTGCAGTGGGAAATAGACGGCATTTGAAGCTCACGGCAAAACCGATTGGATGCAAAGAGCGTCGAAGGAAAAGGAGGGGCAGAGAATGAAAGTCGGTTCAGGGGAGAGAAAACAAACCAACGATTGAACCAATAATTGCAGTACAGAAACCGCAATGTATCAGCATGTGGGAGGGACTCATGTTTTCTGTTTAAATTACTGATTATTTTAATTGAATGTCCTTAGTGTCCCAGATCAGTGCAGTCCTGAGGGATAACTGGCGGGAGGTTTCAGAAGAGACGATTAAATGAGGCGCTGTCGGTGCATGTTAAAGATTCCCCAACGCTGTTGAAAGAAGCGCAGTGAATTGTCCCGCTGTCTTGTCCAACATTCCTGACTCAGTAACACGACCAAAAACAGCTGAACACAAAGAGAGAACTGAAGGGTCCAAGTTTAAGGAAGGAAACCAAAGCCCTCACTGCGTTCCACAGACACCCATCGACCATCGGCACTCACACTTCGATGGGCTCCAATGTCCGATCATTGAGAAACACGTCCCTCCTCCGCTTGTCTCCGTCCATTGTGGGGATTGGAATTCGAACGTTTCAGCGACTCACTAAGTGTCCCTTGGACAGAATGAAAAGCATTCCCTGTGTCTCGGGTTTACAATGACGGATCCTTGTCTGTCTGTCACAGGGCTGATCAGAACTCGATTCCTGATCCAAACAGTGCACCATCTTTTGGAGAGACTGAGAGAGAACAGGAACAGAGAAGGAAACGAAAAGACCGACTGGATTCCAATTCCGTTCCGCCGGTTATTGTTAACAGATAATGACATGGACTGGGATTAACAGATTGTTCGTCATTGAAATGTTGGGATTTAAACCAAGCGTTTCTCGCATGTTCCAAAATACCGATCGAATAATCGAGAGCTGGTAAAATGCAAGAGATACAGGAGGGATAGGATCCCTTCAATCTTTGCTGCAGTTACTGGTAATTGGGCCAAGGTGGGATTCTAGTTCAGAACCAGAGACCTATTTTCTGATCAGATTGAGTTTCCCACCAGATTGAGTTTGTCTTTACGAAGAGGGGTGGGTCCAGGATTGGCAAAAAGTTTTGAAAATAAATTCCTTCCAAAAATATAAAGTTATATTTCTGCTCCCTCGCCATTCGCTTTTCCCATGAATCTTTAATGCGGTGTAAATCCCAGAGGGTAGGAAGGAAGGAGGGAGGGGAAGATTTATCTCCCATGCCTGATCTCTAGTCAATCTTCATTCCAATTCAATGAAGAATTCCATCTTCATTTTAATAAAACATAAACAATACAGGGACATAGAGCAAAAACCCCAGTGTGGCATTGATAAAAATGCGATTCAAGGTCTATTTTATGTAAAAATTGTTCAAATGATATGCAGCCCTGCATCATAGGTTGAATATAATAGTGACGGGGATGGGGTTTGTCCTTGCAGAGCATTGTATATTAGCAGTCAATCCCGCTTTAACCTCTCGTCCACCTCATTGCAGAGAGAATGGCAGAAAAGCCGTTTAATTTCCTTGATTTTACACCCAAACAGAAGAACGCTGCTGAAAATCACCGTTGAATCAAATCCTGCCCGTGCACCAGGTCGACAATTATGAAAATGCGCAGCCACTTTCTGCAAATAATAGAAATGTATTTATTTCCATCATATCCGGTCAGGGACTGTTAGCAACGGTCAGGTGTGAAACAGTTCCGGCCCATGTAGGACCCGCTTTCACCCAGTGAGAGAAACGGTTGCGATCGGACTAGAAACGGCAATCTTCTGATAACATCACGATTACCACTGAAATCAAACGCCTTATCAATTCCGGGCTGTCCACGTTCAAATGACCTCAAACCAGGCGAAGAAGTGAGGGAAGATTCTACTTGTATCTGTCTCTTGCATCCACTTTGTTGATGTCGTTAACTTCATCCTTTGGGAAGAAATTTAAGTTCGAAACTTTTCAACAATGTTAGACCAGCCTAGAAAAAAAGAAAGAAAGACGGTAAGAAAGTTGAAAGCGGTACCCGTCATTGTTCTCCGATTTCTCCATCCCAACCCATCAGGTCAGGGCAAACTAAATGACTATCAATAATTAGGACAATGAAAAAAAACGCTTTTTAAAACTCATAACGATTCAAGCCGTTACGACTTGGTTCAAAGCTGCCGGTTTGCTCACTGTGCCCGAGCAGGACCAAAAACAAGTCTCGCTGCTCTTCGCTTCGGGCACTGCTGCTCCCCGTCTGAAGTCTCCTTTCCGGTTCCAGCGGCCACGGAGTGTCCGTAGATCGGCAAAGGGAGAAACACCATAATGTTGGCAGAAGACAACACAACTGTGGGCGCCGAGGTTCAGTGGATCTGGATTCAAAGCCCAGTAGCGCCTTCAGATCATGTCGGTCGGCTCCAGGTTTAGTTGCTCAGCAGTTTCTCCATCCGTTGTGGTTCAGAGAGAAGCGAGAGCAATGTTTACTCCTCCTCATTTGCTGCTTGCAGAAGCCCTTGGTTTACTCTCCAGCCCCTCCAGGTCGACTGCCGCGTTAAATTAATTCCAATGATTCCCATCCACGGATTTACCATTACAAAGAATCATTTTCGTGAGTTTAAAGAGTTCCCTGCTCCTTTATATTTCCATTGAATAATATCATTCAATATCTTCTCTATAACACTCTTCCATCGCTCTACCCTTCCTCCCATCCATCTCAGGATTTTAATCTCTGTTTAATTACATCGACTTGTTATTTTAGACTGTTTCCATCTCTGTCTGTATCGAAGGCGGTTTCCTCGCACATTCCATCGCCACCCCGCCCCGTCCCGTCTCTGTGTTCAGACAAACAAACTGAAGTCTCACATAATCCCGGGGGATTTCAGCGTGTGACTGAGGCTTGCACGGACACTGGGTCCCGTTCAAAGAGTTTCATCAAGAAGTGTTTAAATATGGTGAAGTGATAGTTACTTCCTGGAGATTATAAAGTCCAGTCGGGCAGTGAGACTGAATGGGGACAGAATGAAGAGATTGGAATGGGAGCCAGGCAGGTTCACTTTGGTCTGGACATATTTTTAATTACTTCTCCTTGAATCTCCTTTTCGGGCGATCAGTCTCCTTCTTAAGAGTGGTTCGTCAATCCAGATCAAAGGGAATTCTGCATTAAGAAAATCATGGTGGACCGGCGCTACTCGCATAACAGGAGGTGTCGTGGCCGCAGTTGATATTCACGGACATATGCTTGGATTTTTGTTTCATACACAGCATCATTATTATGGAGCCCTGATCTGAAATATAACTCTAGGGGAACACAGCATCATTATTATGGAGCCCCGATCTGAAATATAACTCTGGAGGAACACAGCATCATTATTATGGAGCCCGAATCTGAAATATAACTCTAGGGGAACACAGCATCATTATTATGGAGCCCTGATCTGAAATATAACTCTGGTGAACACAGCATCATTATTATGGAGCCCTGATCTGAAATGTAACTCTGGAGGAACACTGCATCATTATTATGGAGCCCTGATCTGAAATATAACTCTGGGTGAACACAGCATCATTATTTTGGAGCCCTGATCTGAAATATAACTCTGGGGGAACACAGCATCATTATTATGGAGCCCTGATCTGAAATATAACTCTCGGGGAACACAGCATCATTATTATGGAGCCCTGATCTGAAATATAACTCTGGGGGAACACAGCATTATTATTATGGAGCCCTGATCTGAAATATAACTCTGGGGGAACACAGCATCATTATTATGGAGCCCTGATCTGAAATATAACTCTGGAGGAACACAGCATCATTATTATGGAGCCCTGATCTGAAATATAACTCTAGGGGAACACAGCATCATTATTATGGAGCCCTGATCTGAAATATAACTCTGGGTGAACACAGCATCATTATTATGGAGCCCTGATATGAAATATAACTCTGGACGAACACAGCATCATTATTATGGAGCCCTGATCTGAAATATAACTCTAGGGGAACACCGCATCATTATTATGGAGCCCTGATCTGAAATATAACTCTGGAGGAACACAGCATCATTATTATGGAGCCCTGATCTGAAATATAACTCTGGCGAACGCAGCAACATTATTATGAAGCCCTGATCTGAAATATAACTCTGGCGAACACAGCAACATTATTATGAAGCCCTGATCTGAAATATAACTCTGGCGAACGCAGCAACATTATTATGAAGCCCTGATCTGAAATATAACTCTGGCGAACGCAGCAACATTATTATGAAGCCCTGATCTGAAATATAACTCTGGTGTAACTCCAGCCCAGAACCTTTCTAGCCTTCAACTAGATTTCCAATGCGCTGGCCGTCGCGCCACTGAGCCAAATGCATTTTCCCTTCTGTTTCACTCTTTTCATGTGAATCTGGGGAGTATCTGATGATGGGCAAACGGTTGTAAATCTCTAAATTCTCTATACTCCATTTTATTAAACACTTTCGTTTATATTTTCACACCAAGCTTATTGCTGTAGTTAGGGGCAGGAATAATATTTCAGAACAAATCAACTTTTTCTGGCAGTAAATCATTTTCGAAATCACCACTGAGCAGGAAATGCACATTTTTTAAATATCACACACAAATCATGCTTAAAAATGGAGCGCAATGTGGATACAAATTCGGCAAATAATTATCATCGCGAAAATAATATACAAGCTACACTCGCCCTATGTTAAACAGGAGATGTATTATTTGCGGAGAATATTTGTGCGATGAGTTACTTCACCAGACGGCTGCTTTTATTAATTGTGGATAAACTCCAACATTTATGAGGAGATGCACAGACTGAATATCAGGGGCTCAATTCCATTGGTTCATCAGCAGACTGTAAAATAATTTGCAATTATTGTTAAGGAAACCCGCAATATTATCCGTCAGCAGTGAGAATACAGATATTAAGACCGAGTGACCCGACTCCTTCGGACTCATTACCCAGAAATGACCGGACCAGAGGGGTTTATAATTTCCCAAAACGGAGACGGGACATCGCAGATTGTCTTAGACGCTGACCTGTGAATTGGACCTTCACCTTGTGTAAAATGGGTTCCTCACTGATAGAAGTAAACCAGTATCAGCTTCGAAAACTCAGCGGGTTTAGATACTGAGTGACGTTCCCGATAACCATTCAAATTCTCAGTCAGAGGCTGTTTTGGGTTTGACAAACTGTGGAACAGAAAAACTTGGGATGATATCAAATGTTATAAATTATCTCTTTTAGTTTCAGATTTAGAGTTTCTCTTTGTTTGTTACTGACAGGAGCGGCTGTAACGGAGCCGACTGACTGAGTAACAAGCTGCACTCAGTCACTGGCCTGTGCTCCAAACCAGCTCGTTGGACCTGCTCATTTCAGCTCATCTCATTCTCAGCTACCGGGAAAGTTACTGAAAGAGAAGATGTGAATAACAGTTGGAAAAAAAAAACAATGCTGTCTACTTTGGGAGTCTGAGCTCTCCAACATACAGCAGTTTAGGAACACGATGAGTTTGATGTTCAGAGATAACACAGCACAGTATCAGTCGTGCAAGCTCCATCCGCTTAGAATCATAGAATCCCAGATAGGTAACAGCACGGAAGGAGGCCATTCGGTTCATCGAGGTCTGCGCCAGTTCTATTCAAGAGCAATCAAGCCAGTCCCACTCCCCCGCCCTATCCCCGTCACCCTGTAAATTCTTTCCCTTCAACTACTTGTCCATTTCCCTTTTGAAGGCCATGATTAAATCTGTCTCCACCACTCCGGCGAGCAGTGCCTTCCACATCCTAACCACTCGCTGTGTCAGAATTTTTTTTTTCTCATGGCGCCTTTGGTTCTTTTGCCAATCACCTCTATGTCCTCTGGCCCTTGACCCTTCCACCAATGGGAACAGCTTCTCTCAATCTACTCTGTCTGGATGCGTCATGATTTTGAAGAAGGTAGACGATTTTGAAGAATGACTTGGTAGAAGGATTATAAGGGAGATGAGGAGAATGTGTTTCAGTGGGTGGTGGGGATGTGGAATCACTGCCTGGAAGGTTGGTAGAGACAGTAACCCTCATCGCTTTTAAAAATTACGTGGATATACACTTGTAGTGCCTTAACTTATAAGGCGAAGAACCAAATGCTGGAAAGCGCGATGTGGCTGGATAGCGCTTTTTAGGCCGGCACAGACACGATGGGCCGAATGGGCTCCTTCTGTGTCGTAAATCTCAATCATTTCTATGATTCTATTTTGCTTCTTTTTTCATGTGTTCTCGACACCAACTGTGTTTACTGTTCGTTTACTTGACCGACGGATTTGGCTGTCGCACTCACAGTTGAGCGGAGGACGGTTTTCAAAATTAAAGCCGCAACTATAATGTTAACTATAATGCTATGAAATCAGATGTATTTCTGTCCTTTCCCAGATAAATGTGTACTTTAGCGAGCGATCACAAGCCCGTTGATTTGTCTTTCTCACACACTGCAATCTTGTGTTTGTGCAGAGGGTGATATTTGAAGTCCGCTCTTCCCATTGTATTGTGGACAGAGTTTGTTATTCAGACTCAGAGGGTGATATTTGACGTCCGCTCTTCCCATTATATTGTGGACAGAGTTTGTTATTCAGACTCTGGGTCCAGAACAGCACCACGTTTCAAATATTTTAGTAAAACCCGAGTGCGGTGAGATGAAGCAGAGGAGATGAAATTTGTTGAAATTAAAAGTGTCGATATTAGTTTCATCAGGGGGACCAGAGAGGTTTTCCCAGTTAAGGGCCTGGCACCTTAAGATTCTTTCCAGCAGAGTGAGATAGTTGATCACAGTGACTCGACTGTACATGTTTCCTCATGGCGCAATAGGTCAATCTGCAACCAATACATGACAGTCGAGTGCTGGAATTTTAACAAGGTTGTGAATTCGAGTCTCTGCTAGCATACATACTGCTTCTGTTTGTGAACATTTCGAACGAAGTTAAAGCTATATCTTTATTGTTCACAAATCCATCTATTATTAGCATTGCCCGGTGGCCATTTAGATTCGTCTGACCTACCGTGTTACGACAGTCGATGAGAGTTTTAAATACAAGTTTAGAATTACTTGCTTGTAGGAGTAAGACTCGTTGACAATGCATTTGGGGCAAACGAGATTATTTGTAAACTCATGGGTTACTTGTCGGTGTTTCTACATCATGTTCGACACAAACACGGATTCTCCTCGATATCTTGCTGAGAATTTTGAAACAGGGGCTCTCACACGTGTTCGGAGTCCGCGAGAGAAAATTCAGAGGAACTTCAAATGCGCTCTGAAAAATGTTGTAAATTGGAAGTGTCAGACTGAGAATCTCACTGATAAATAAATGAACTCAAAGCTCCCGCACTTGAATGGGCTTGAAATCATCAACCGTTTCGGTTCATAACCGAACGCGCCACAATATAATGTTCAATTCACGAAATCACAGCGACCAGCGACCAGATTGTATTTTTATGGGATTTAGATCACTATTTTGGTTAAGTGGGTGTATTACATATAATTTACAGCACAGAAACAGGTCATCCGGCCAAACTTGTCCATGCCGTTGATATGCTGCACATGAGTCAGACTGCAAGTGTGTCGAAATTGAGAAACTCTAGGCTTTCGGAGGTTCAAGATTTGTTATCATTTTATTTAAAGGTCAGAATTTCCTCAAGCAGACGTTGGAATAGAAGTAAATAGAATAATTTTAAAAAGCAACAACACAGGAACAGAGTTGGGATCAGACTAGCTGTGGTTCAGTGTTAGAACTCCCGTCTCTGATTCAGAAGCCCGCTGGTGGAATCAAGCACACTCAAGAGGTAGCCATAATCAAACTATACTTTATCAATTCTGCATCAGCAGGGATCGAGACAGCTGTGACTTTCTCTTCTCTACCCGTCTTCTAAAGCAGTTAATGAGCTGTTAGTACGGTAATCTATCAGGGCAACAGGCAGCAGAAGAGTTTCTGCATTAGTTCTGCGTGTGGCCCGAGATTTGGTCAATGGTTCAGCAAAGTCAGCGAGAAGACATGGAGGCAGCCCGTAATGTAACAACCGCCAGCAAAGCTCGCATCGGGATGCAAGTTCCCTCTCGCCCTCTCCTACATTTTCACAATACGGTGGGGTATAAGCTTCGCACCCAAGAGCTTGTTAAAGGTCACTGCGGATATTTAACAAAGCGCATCTGGTTTAATCACTTGTGTGTGGGAAAGATCATTGAGAATTATTTCGTCATTGGAACAACAGCACTTGGATTTTACAGACTGATGGCATAATGCGGTTGTCAATGCCGGGGTTTAGGTTTTCAGTCTGTATTCAATGGGACAGTGGAGCCGCTGATGATCAGGAGAGCGCACTCTGACTCTACTGTGTTAAAAGGAACAGTGGATCAGTGGCATTTTGTTATTCATTCTTGGGATGTGGCTTCGCTGGCACGGCACTTTTTCAATGAAACAAGAAAACATACAATAAAAATATAGACACGAAAAAGGATAAAGCCATGTGTGGCCTAACGCATAAAACATCTGATTTCGATATTAACCTTGATGTATTGCACGTTCGAGCCAGGTATGGTTGTTTCACACAGTGGGTGAGAACGGGTAGTTACATGGTCCAGGACAGTTTGACAGCTGATCGTTTGGAACAGTTCCTGACCTGATGTACCGGAAATGCTCAAATTCCTTTTGTTCACATCAGCTGACTGTACATTTCCATCATTGAGTATCTGGGTGCACGGGCAGGAAAACTGCAAAAGTGGTTTCCGTGCAGATTGCTTCTGCGTGTATGCCCATGAGTATAGAAAATTAAGGGATGATCTAATTGAGGTGTTTTTGATGATTGAAGGAGTTGATACGTTGATAGAGAGAAACTATTTCCTCTGGTGGGGAAGTCTAGAACAAGATGGAACAACCGAAAATTAGAGCTGGGCCGTTAAGTGGTGATTGAGATTTTCTCGCTGCTCCATTCAACAACATCACTTCTGTTGGACACAATCCTCCTCCTCCATTTGTCTTTGGAGTGTGACACTTCCGACAATGCAGCACACCCGCAGGGCTGCACTGAAGTGTCAGCTTAGATTATCTGCTGGAATCTCTGGATTGCGGTTGGACAAAATAACCGTCTGGCTCAGAATCGAGAATTCAACCGCTGAGCCAAGGCTGACAGTTTAAAGGTATAAATGTTAAAAGGAGCGAACGGGAGAACAGGACTAAAATAGATAGCGGATTGGGAGAAACACACCGGCGGAGATTTGTTGACCAAAGTGACCTGTAATACCCAATGATCCCACCTGTCTTTATAAAGAAAGGGGGCTTTGAAGATCATAATACTGAACAGGACATGACCAGCCTGAAAGTGGAACTGGCCCAATTTAATCGGGTGGATTGAAGGTAAATTCAACGGGACCAGCTGTGGGGCCGGCGAAATAACAGATGGATAAAGAACAGGTTAAAGGCTGAATGGGTCACATCACTGACAGAGGTTCCAGGGATAAACAGGGAGGTTGTAACAAAATAAGATTAAATAAAAAGATATAAACACTTGGGGTGGCATTTTCAGGAGCGAAATGTGCACACAGATTGATAAAGTTTCAGTAAGATATGAGTGAGGTACAACTTAAACATTCTCCCAGTAGGAGGCAACTGGGTATTGCAAACCAAGAGATCCGTGAATGAACTAAGAGAACTGAGCTCATAGCATGTTAAAAAGGGACACGTGATCAATGATACTGGGTGACAATATGGAACAAAATGCGAGTTATGAAAAGAACAGCATTCAAAGTATTTGTTTGGAGACAAAAAGAGAAGTGATCAACTTAATGGAACGCAGCAAGCGTTATTAGGGGCATTTAAGAAATAAAACGATAATGAATCTAAGAGAGGGCGTGTTTAGAGTGTAAAGCAACATCAGAGCGTTTATAACGTGAGGGGGAACTGGGACTCTAGCACAGGCGCGCTGTTGGCAGATGTTGGCAGATCCTCCTTGAGCTCTCACACAGACGCAGAAGGTTAACTGGTGATTTGATTGAGGTTTCTTCGGATTTTGAAAGGAATTGATGCAGTAGATCGAGAGAAACATTTTTCGCTTGTGAAGGGTCTATGACCAGGGGGCATAACCTTAGAATCAGAGTCAGGTCATTCAGTAGAGAAGTTTGGAAAGGGGTGGTCGAAGTGTGGAACTATCTCACACTAAAAGCAATAGTTACTCGCTTAATCAATAACTTTAAACCTGAGATCGATAGATTTTGGCAGCAATGGGTATTAAGGGATATGGAGCCAAGGCGGGTAAATGGAGTTAGGGGATAGATCAGCCCTGATCTCATTGAATGGCGGAACAGGCTCGAGAGACTGAATGACCTGTTCCTGTTCCTATGTTCCTATGTATAGAACATGCGGTCTTTGTCACATATTTCCAAGCGTTGTGTTTGTGAAACGTCGGGAAGCAGAGCCCGCCTGCTGGGACCCGCTAAACCAATCGAGGAGCACAGGATGGGATATGAGACGGAATACAGTTCTAATGCTGGGAATTCTGCCGCTATTGTCCTCGTTTAACTAATTTAAATATTAATTTGAGAGGATATTTCACTCCATTCTTCAGCTCCTCTCTGAATTTAGTCTGGGTCACTGCATAAATAAACGTGTTTGTGCAGCAGCTCAAAAGCAGGAGCATGTAGCTGGTTTGATCTGCGATAAACATCGGGTCATTGAAACCTGTGGAATAATAACGGTTTGTAATTTGCATTGATAGGGAAAATAAAACATACGTCATCCATAGCAGTATGAAATTGGCGGATATCGCAAACAGTAAGATGATGGATTTTCTTCGGTTCTCCATCTCCGGATCATTGTGATTCGCATCACATTTGCTGCCCCTAAGCCTCCTGCGGACTCTACTGGCAGCCAGAATGTTTCCGACAGTCACAGAATTGAGCAGCAATATCAGGAATACTGGGAGCAGTGGAGTCAAACAGCGGTGAATCCATGCAAATGCTACCCATGCAGCTGAAGTATAACAATCTGGTTTTACACGACAGATCCAGTGTACGTTGTCCAATATAAAGTAAGGTTCAAATGCAAAGTACCAGGGGATATTTTTCAAACAGAACAGCGGGCACAAAGTTCCTATAATCACGGCTGCAGTTTTCTCTGTGCAATATTTAGTCCTCAGCTTCTGGTAACAAATGGTTATAAAACGATCAAAAGTGAAAGCGACTGTTAACCAGACAGAAATGTCTGAGAGAGCATGGTTAAGGGCAGTTTGGAAAGAGCACACAGGGGTGAGGAACAGGAAGTTATTCGGGAAATAATACTCCTTAATCCGAAACAGTACCACGTCATTGATAATGACCAATAGATCCGCCACTGCCATGGCCACCAGGTAGCGGGTTACACATTTAGAGAGACCGCACTTTCCTCGGGACAGGATTACAATTGTCATCACGTGAGCTGTAAAAAGGAAACAAACAGAAACAGGGAATCACGCTTCAGGTTACAGCTAAAAATTCAGCTTCACAGTATCTTGTGTGAAACATACAGCTTATGAGAGTACATTAGAGTGGTGAGTAAATAAGTACAAATAAATAATCCCAGTAAAGAGGAAGGAATGAATCAAAGACATTCTCTGTGAATTTGCTCGGAACTGCACCCTCTCTGACGCCGTAAGTTCGCCAGAGGAGCAGTGTAAACCCAGCGCAGCACCAAGGATTGTTAATGCCATTGATGAACATTTGCCAAAAACAAAGCGAGATAATATGTTATATATAATTACAATCAGTTGTAAGTCAGAAGGGCAAATGAAATAATGGAAAGAAAACGTAAGAATATAGATTGCAAGTAAGTAATAAATCGTCAACTATAAATTGGGAGATAATTAATCAGTGCGGAGCAGTGAAAATTATGCCAGCTCAAAATGCGGTCAATGCAAAATGGGGACCCCGAAGGGTGATCTCAACTGGCTGGGTTTGGACCCGTGAGCAGGAGAGGGGAGTGGACCAGGTGGTGGTCGGAAATAGTTCGGAGTTGTCAGATTTTATTCTCAGACTGGAGGTCGTGACAACAGATTGCAGCAAAACTCTGCTGTCAAACATCATCATACAAGGGAACTTGGCAGGTTTGAACTCGACCAAGTTGCAGCAATTTCGTTTCACAAACCCCAGCTGAACCGTTCACATGGTCAAAACACTTTCCATCGCTGCAAAACCCATGTCTGTAATCGACAACTTCCACAGTCCAACACCATCTGGGGAAACTCCAACAATGTCCGCAAGGGGCAAAGGGTTAGTAATGAGCAGCAACGGACAACTTTATCTTGTTCTATTATGCCTAAAAAACAAATGTACCTCCCAAGTACAGGATGCAACAAGGGACACAATCCGACCTCAAAGGGAAATGATGGCAGCGATCCCGAGATCGAATAATAGACCAGTGCAAGTTACAATAGAGGCTGTCGTTCAACCCGGTCCCCGGATTACAGTACAGACCAGTGCAATTGATAATAGAGTCTCTCGTTCTACCAGGTCCACGGATCGCAGAACAGACCAGTGAAAGTGACAATAGAGGCTGTATTTCCACCAAGGGAAACAAAGTACCTGCCGAGATTCAACTTCAGAAAGATTGTCTGGGACATTCATACCTCTGAATTGAATCCATCTGTAATATCACTCCGACAAAAAAGCGTTATGAAGAATTTGTCTCCATCGTCTGGAATGAAGTAATTGAGGAAATTGTAGCTGCGTTCGTAAATAGTCTTCAAAATCTCATTATTCATTAATTGTGCTGTTGGATTGGAAAATTACAATGGACTCTCCAATATTTGAGAAGGGTGGGAGATAGAAACTATATAACGATATACCTGCCGCTCTAAAGTCAGTTGTGGGAAAATTACCAGAATCTGTTAATAGGGACAGAGTGACTGAGCACTTGGACAAATTTGAGCCACGTGCTAGTGAAGAGAAACACAGGGTAATTCGGCACCAACGCGTGGCGAAGGCTCTGGGGTCGGGACTCAGGCTTTCGTTTCCTCAAACAGTGGCACTCCAACGACATAGGTAGGACTAAGAAAGAGGTTCTGCTGAGGGAGTTTGAGCTGCTATAGACTGAATTATAAAGCAGAACTACAAAGGTGATAATCTCTGGATTATGACATGAGCCAGGAACAAATTGGCACAGAGTAAATCAGATCAGAGAGAAGAATGCGTGGCTCAAAGATTGGTGTGGGAGAAGTGGGTTTAGGTTCCTGGAGCACTGGCACCAATACTGGGGAAAGAGGGAGCTGTTCCGTTAGGACGGGCTTCACCTGAACCAAGCTGGGACAAATGTTCTGGCAAACTGAATAACTAGGGCGGTAGAGAAGGTTTTAAACTAAATAGAGTGGGGGAGGGCTCAGGTGGGATGAAGTTTAGATTAATAAAAAGAAAAGAAAAGGAAGCAGTACAGGAAAGCGATGTGGGTAAAGATAAACAGAGTGTGTCAGGAAGGGACAGAGCATACAAACATAAGAGTGCACTAGCAAATGGGGCCTGGGTAGGAAAGAATGGTAAAAAGACAAATTTAAAGTTTCTTTATCTGAATGCATGCAGCATTCGTAATAAGATCGAAGAATTGACGGCACAAATAGAAACAAATGGGTATGATCTCGTGGTCATTATAGCGACGTGGTTGCAAGGTGACCTCGGTTGGGACCTAAATATTCAGGGTTATTTAACATTTAGGAAGGATAGGAAAAAAGGTAAAGGTGGTGGGCAGGCTCTGTTAATAAAGGATGAAATTGGTATAATATTGAGAAATGATCTTCGCTCAGAAGATCAAGGTTTCGAAACAATTTGGGTGGAGGTAAGAAATTACAAGGGAAAGAAATCACTGATGTGAGAAGTATATAGGCCCGCTAACAGTAGCTACACTGCAGGGCACAATACTAATCAGGAACTAAGGGGGGCTTCTAAAAAAATGTAATGCAAAAATCATGGGCGATTTCATGATTCACATAGATTGGACAAATCAAATTGGCAAAATAGCCCTGAGCAGCAGTTGACAGAGTGTATTCGCGACTGGTTCTTAGACCAATACGTCGGGGTACCAATCAGGGAGCAGACCATTTTGGATCTGGCAATGGCTAACGAAACAGGATTAATTAACGATCTCAAAGTGAAAGATCCCTTGGGAAGCAGTGATCACAGCATGATAGAATTTCACATCCAGTTTGAGAGCGAGGATCTTGGGTCTTGCTTTCAACTGGTTAAGTTCAATTTTAAAGTGTACATTTTTAAGTTTCTGTCAGGCTTCAGCAGAGAGAGCTGCTGTAGTAAGTAAATTGGTTAGCTAGATTAAACTGGTACCTGAAGGTGGGGCAGGGCTGACTCATCTGAGTCACAAACTGTAGAAATACAGGGGCATGTCAGTGCGACAGCACGGAGTGCGGCAGGACAGAGTGGCTTGCTGAGCGTTTGGTAAGTGTGGGAGTTCGGTGAAGTGGGGGAAGGAGGTGCTGCTTTGCCTTGCTTTTCCTAACTTTTTCCACAGAGCGGCAGTGGACCTGAGCGTTGAAGACTGAGATTGGGGAATAAAAGCAGCAGCAGACCTGCAACAAGAGAAAAGAACTGTGCAACGTCACAGGTGAGACAGGAGAGTCCGAGAGGTGAGGACAGTATAAAAGGAGAGACCGAAAGCGGGAGGAGAGTCTGAGAGTTTAAGGCAAGTCATGGCAGCACAGCTCGCACTCGTGATATGCTCCACCTGCACTATGTGGGAAGTCATGGACACTACCAGTGTCCCTGGCGACCATGTGTGCAGGAAGTGTGTCCAGCTGCAGCTACTGGCTAATCGTATTTCGGAGCTGGAGCTGCGGGTGGATTCACTGTAGAGCATCCGCGATGCTTAAACTATCGTGGATAGCACGTTCAGTGAGGTGGTCACACCGCAGGTAAAGATATCACAGGCAGAAAGGAAATGGGTGACCACCAGGCAGAGTAAAAGGACTAGGCAGGTAGAGCAGGAGTCCTCTGGGGCCATCTCCCTCTCAAATAGATATTCTGCTTTCGATAATGTTGGGGGAGATGGCTTATCAGGGGAAAGCAGCATGAGCCAAGTTCTGGGCACCACGGGTGGCTCTGCTGCACAGGAGGGGAGGAAGAAGTGTGGCAGGGCAATAGTGATAGGGGATTCAATTGTAAGGGCAACAGAGAGGCGTTTCTGCGGCCGCAAACGTGATTCCAGGAAGGTATGTTGCCTCCCTGGGTCTAGGGTCAAAGATGTCACGGAGCGGCTGCAGGGCATTCTGGAGGGGGAGGGTGAACAGCCAGTAGTCGTGGTCCATATTGGTACGAACGACATAGGTAAAAAAGGGATGAGGTTCTGCAAGGTGAATTTAATGAGTTAGGAGATAAATTAAAAAGCAGGACTTCAAAGGTAACGATCTCAGGATTACTACCAGTGCCACGTGCTCGTGAGTATAGGAACAGGAGAATAGACAGGATGAATGCGTGGCTGCAGGGACGGTGTAGGAAGGAGGGATTTAGATTCATGGGACATTTGGTCCGGTTCTGGCGAAGTTGGGACCTGCACAAACGGGACGGATAAACCCGAGCAGGAACGGGACCAATATCCTCGCGGGGGTGTTTGCTGGTGCTGTTGGGGAAGGTTTAAACTCGAGTGGCAGGGGGATGGTAACCTGAGCGGGGAGTCAGAAGGGAATAAAGTTGAGAGCAGCAAGAGAGGGGAAGATCCAGGGGAAATTTACAATACAAATAGTACAAACAGTTGTTCAAGAACAAGTGAAAGGGAAAAGCCGTAGAGCAGCAGAAAGAAAGTGCACTTGAAGCACGAGAGATAAAATAAGAACGAGAAGGCGTAAGGCAGCAAAGCTGAAGGTCAGGCTCGGGTGTGTGGCCCAACTAAGAGTTCTATTTACAAATGCACGGAGTATAAGGAATAAATTAAATGAACTACAGGTTCAAATTCAAATTGGAGGGTATGACATGATAGATATTACTGAGACTTGGCTGCAGGATGGTCAGGATTGGGAACTAATTATACCAGGTTATAAGGTCTACATGAGAGATAGGGTAAATGGATGATGGGGAGGAGTAGCCTTAATGATTAGAGATGAAATCACTTCAATGATAAAGGGGGATATAACGAGAGGTAAGCAGCCAACAGAGACCTTATGGGTTGAATGGAGAAATAGGATAGGATCTAAGAATATAGTTGCAGTTGTATACAGGAGCTCTGGCAGCAGCTCTGAAGTGCTAGATTGTATAAATGCAGAGATTCGACAAGCGTGTAAGAAAGGCATAGTGGTCTTAATGGGGGACTTCAACCTTCACATAGATTGGGAAAAGCAGACTAGCAACTGTCAGAAAGGTAGTGAATTTCTTGAGAGTGTCCGGGATAGTTTTCAACAGCAGTATGCCCTGAAGGCAACAAGGGGGCAAGCCATATTCGATTTAGTAATGAGTAATGAACCAGATTTATTTAACGGCTTAACTGTGCGTGAACATCTATCCAATAGTGATCATGACATGATCGAGTTCAATGTAGTGTTTGAAAGGGAAAAAGTGAGTCAGCTGCTAAGATTCTAGACTTGGGCAAGGCCGACATCAATGGGATGAGACAGAGACTGTCCACAGTAAACTGGGCAAATCTGTTCATGGGTAAAACGTCTGATGATCAGTGGGAAATGTTTAAAGAAACATTTGACGTGATACATAATTGGTTTATACCCCTGAGGTGAAAGAACTCTACTTGCCAAAAAAAACCGCCATGGACAACAAAAGAGGTAAGCGAGAGTATAAGGCATAAGGAAAGTGCATACAAAAAGACATAAAATGGTGCAGATCTTGGCGAATGGGACAGATACCAAGATCAACAAAGGGTCACAAAGCAGATAGTAAGGGCTGCAAAAAGAAAGTATGACATGAAACTTGCAAGGCATATCAAAAGCAATACGAAGAACGTTAATAGTTATATTAGGAATAAGAGGGTGGTCAGGAGCAGTGTTGGCCCCTTGAAAACTGAAAGTGGGGATATTGTCATTGACAATGGGGAAATGGCGGGCATGTTGAACAATTACTTTGCGTCGATATTCACAGTTGAAAAAGAGGATAGCATGCCGGAAATCCCAAGAAAACTGATATTGAATCGGGGACAGGAACTCGATAAAATTAACATAAGTAAAGCAACAATAATGAAGAAAATAAAAACACTAAAGAGTGACATTAGTGGAGCCCCGCAGGCATCTGCCTTGTGGCCTTAATTATTCACAATATTTATTAACGACTTAGATGAAGGCATAGAAAGTCTCATATCTAAATTTGCCGATGACACAAAGATTGGTGGCATTGTAATCAGTGTAGATGAAAACATAAAATTACAAAGTGATATTGATAGATTAGGTGAATGGGCAAAACTGTGGCAAATGGAATTCAGTGCAGACAAATGCGAGGTCATCCACTTTGGATCCAAAAAGGATAGAAAAGGGTACTTTCTAAATGGTAAAAAGTGAAAAAAACAGTGGATGTCCAAAGGGACTTCGGGGTTCAGGTACATAGATCATTGAAGTGACATGAACAGGTGCAGAAAATAATCAAGAAGGCAAATGGAATGTTGGCCTTTATATCTGAAGGACTGGAGTACAAGGGGGCAGAAGTTATGCTGCAGCTATAAAAAAAAACCTGGTTAGACCGCATCTGGATTACTGTGAGCAGTTCTGGGAACCGCACCTTCGGAAGGACACATTGGCCTTGGAGGGAGTGCAGCGTAGGTTTACTAGAATGATACCCGGACTTCAAGGGTTAAGTTACGAGGAGGGATGACACAAATTTGGGTTGTATTCTCCAGAGTTTCGAAGGTTAAGGGGTGATCTGATCGAAGTTTATAAGATATTAAGGGGAACGGATAGGGTGGATAGAGAGAAACTATTTCCGCTGGTTGGGGATTTTAGGAGTCGGGGGCACTGTCTATAAATTAGAGTCAGACCTTTCAGGAGCGAGATTAGAAAACATTTCTGCACAGAAAGTCTTGTAGAAGTTTGGAACTCACTTTCGAAAACGGCAATTGATACTATCTCAATTGCTAAATTTAAATCTGATATAGATAGCTTTTTGTCAAACAAATGTATTAAGGGATATGGGCCAAAGGCAGGTATATGGTGTTCGATCACGGATCAGCCATGATCTTATCAAATGGCGGAGCAGGCACGAGGGGCTGAATGGCCTACTCGTGTTCCGATGTTCCTTTGTTCCTATGTCTGAAACTATTGTATTGAACTTAAAGAAGGGCAATTATAAAGGAATGAGGGCGGAATTGGCTGAAGTGGATTGGGTAAATAGATTTGATGGTATGATGGTGGAAAAGCAGTGGCAAACATTTAAAAAATATACTTTGTGACTCGCAACAAAAATATATCCCTGTTCGGACGAAAGACTCCACAAAAATGGTGAACCAACCAAGGCTAACTAAGGAAGTTATAGATGGTATCAGTTTAAAAGAAAAAGCATACAGCATGGCAAAGATTACTGGTAAGCCAGAAGATTGGGAAAAGTTTAAAAAACAGCAAAGGATGACAAAAGGAATAATAAAGAGGGAGAAAATAAATTATGAGAGTAAACTATCAAGACATAAAAACTGACAGTAAAAGCTTCCACAAGTAAATAAAAGGAAGAGGGTAGCTAAAGCAAACATTGGTCCCTTCGAGGATGAGACTGGCGAAAAAATAACGGAAAACAAGCAAATGGCAGAGTAATTGAACAGAAATGTTGTATCTGTTTTCACATTAGAAGACACTGATATTATAACAATAGTAGTTGAAAATCAAGGGGCAAAGGAGAGGGAGGAACTAAAAACAATCACTATCACTGGAGAAAAAGTATTAGGTAAACTAATGGGTCTAAAGGCTGACAATTCCGCTAGACTTGATGGCTTGTATCCGATGATATTAAAGGAAGTGGCTACAGAGATAGTGGATGCATTGGTTGTAATCTTCCAGAATTCAGGAGATTCTGGAAAGATCCCAGCGGATTGGAAAACCGCAAACGTAACACCCCTATTTAAGAAGGGAAGGGAGTGAGACAGAAAATGGTAACGAAGGACCAGTTAGCCTGACATCTGTAATTGAGAAAATGCTAGAATCCATTATTAAGGAAGTAGTAGCAGGACTTTTGGAGACTCATAATACAATCAAGAAGAGTCAACATGGTTTTATGAAGGGGAAATCGTGCCTGACAAATTTATTAGAGTTCCTTGAGGAAGTAACGGGCAGGGTGGATAAAGTGCAAGTAATGGATGCAGTGTATTTGGATTTCCAAAAGGCATTCGATAAGGTGCGATATAAAAGATTGCTGCACAAGATAAGAGCTCATGGTGTTGGAGGTAATATATTGGCATCGATAGAGGATTGGCTAACTAACAGAAAACAAAGAGTCGGGATCAAAAGGGTCATTTTGAAAATGTCAATCTGTACCTTTTGGGGTGTCGCAGGGCTCAGTGCTGGGGCCTTAACTATTTGCAAAATATATCAATGACTTGGATGAAGGAACAGAGTGTCTTGTAGGGAAATTTGCTGATGATACAAAGATAGTTGTAAAATCAAGTTGCGATGAGAACACAAAGTGTCTGCAAAGGGATATTGACAGGTTAAGTGAATGGGCAAAAAATTGGCAGATGGAATATAATGTCGGAAAACGTGAAGTCATCCACTTTGGGAGGAAAAGTAAACAAGCAAAATATTATTTGAATGGAGAAATCCTACAAAATGCTGCGCTACAGAGGGTTCTGTGTGTCCTCGTCCATGAAACAGAAAAAATCAACATACACGTGCAGCAGGTAATCCGGAAGGCAAACGGAATATTGGCCTTTATTTCGAGGGGGATGGAGTGTAAAAGCAGGGAGATCATGCTACAACTGTACAGGGTGCTGGTGATATAACACCTGGAGTAGTGCGAACAGTTCTGGTGCCCTTATTTAAGGAAGGACATAATTACATTGGAGGCAGTTCAGAGAAGGTTCACTAGGTTGATTCGGGATATGGAAGCGTTGTCCTATGAGGAAAGATTGAACAGGTGGGGTGTGAACTCATTAGGGTTTAGAAGAATGAGAGGAGATCTTATTGAAACCTACAAGTTTCTGAGGGGACTCGAAAGGGTAGATGCTGAGAGGATGTTACCCCTCATGGGGGAATCTAAAACTAGGGGGCATAGACTCAGAATAAGGGGTCGCCCGTTTAAGACGGAAATGAGCAGTGATTTCTTCTCCCCGAGGGTCGTGAATCTTTGGAATTTTTTACCCCAAAAAGCTGTGAAGGCCGAGTCATTGAACCTATTCAAGGCTGAGTGAGACAAATTTTTGATCAGCAAGGGATTCAAAGGATATGGACAATAGGCAGGAAAGTGGAGTTGAGGTAAAAATCAGATCAGCCATGATCTGATAGAATGGCGGAGCATGGTCGAGGGGACGAATGGCCTACTCCTGATCCTATCTCTTATGGTCTTATGGTCTTGTGGTCTTTTGCAATAGGGGGAGCCTTTACAAACCGGATGGCCTCTACCTGTACAACTGTGGTGGGAGGTGGTTGGGGTGAGAGGTGTTGGCAGGCAAGATAGCTGGAATGATGGGGGAGGGTTTAACCTGGATGCGGGGGTGTTTGCGGTCAGTGTAAGAGAACACCAGTTAAATTGGAGCAACTTTTATGTGTACCAGTGAAAACACAAATCAAAGCTTAATGAGTCTAATTCCAATAGTGGGAGGTCAACAAACTAAAATTATTGATAAAGTAAATGGGAAAGACAAAAATCAGAAAGCTAAAAAAGCTGCGCTTGCATTAATAGAAGAAGTCTGATAACTAAGATGGGTGATCTGGAAGGTATTGCAGCGGTTCATAGATTGGACATTAGTTTCATTACAGAGACATGGTGGAATGATTCCAATCAATGGTATACCTATCTGGTAGGGTGTAAATTGTTTAGAGTAGACCGTGTCAAGAGAGAGGGCGATGGTGTTGCAGCATATGTAAACTCCAGTATTGAGGCACAAGTCAGAGAGGATATATAAAAGGAAAGTGCTCCTCTACTTTTCCGAGTTGCTCACCATTTAGAATATCCCCCGATTTATCTTTCTTAGTTCCAACATGGATGACCTCACACTTGCCCACATTAATCTCCACCTGCCATAATTTTGCAGCGCGTTTCCCGCCTAATATCCTTCTCTGCTCAACCGACAAGTTCTGTGAGCGGAGCGCCGGTGGAATAGCGCCACCCGGTGGGAAGGTATCTAACTGATCACCAAGCCAGTTGAATCGCAGAATGTCCGTGCCGTGGACAAGGTGAAACCCGAACTCAGGCCAGCCAAGATGACTTTAAAACTTGCTCAATTACGGAGCTGTATTTGTCGAACTTTCAGCTGCTTACCTCTCAGTGAAACGTCGTGTATTTATATTGAAACTGGTAAGAATATTGATAAATATGAGGCGGTCGTAATGGATGGTCAGAAAGTTCGGTGGCATATTCAATGGAATGGATTGTCCTCGGTCTCAGTGCGAGCACCCCATACCAATCAATGTGTACACACATGGCCGCCTGAATTGCCTGAGATGCAAAGATGTAGATGAAAGATTCAGTTCAGTCCTATCCACTTATCAACTTGAGCAGTTTTTATTGATTTACTCGGGGAGAGAATTCCAAAGATCCACTGCCCTCTGAATGAAGAAATTCCTCCTCATTTCAGTCATAAATGGCCGTCCGCTTATTCTGTAAGTATGCCCCCTAGTTCTAGGCTGTCTAGCCAGGAGAATCAACTTCTCAGCATCTACCCTGTCAAGCGCCCTCAGAATATTATGTGTTTCAATGAGATCACCTCTCATGCTTCTAATCTACAGAGAGTACAGCCCCATTCAACTCAATCTCTCCTCAGCGGAACATCTCTCATCGCAGGAATCAATGAAGTGAAAATTCTGGCACCGCCTCCAAGATTATCCTTCCTCAGCTATGGAGACCAAAACTGTACACATTGCTCCAGGTGAAGACTCACTAAAGCCCTGCACAACTTCAGTAAGATTTCCTTACTCTTGTAATCCAACCCCCTTGCAATAAAGGCCAACATGCTTATTGTTTGCTGGACCAACATGTTTATTTTCGAGTTCCTTGTACGAGGACATCCAAATCTCTGTGAACACCAACATCCAATAAATTCTCATCATTTAAAAAATAATCTGTTTTTCTATTCTTCCTACCAAAGTGAGTAACCTCACATTTCCCTCCATTGTACTCCTTCTAACACCTTCTTTCCCACTCACTTAACCGGTGTATATCCCTTTGCAGACTTTTTGTATTCTCCTCACAGCTTACATTCCCAACTAGCTTTGCATCATCAGCAGACTTGGATACATTACACTCGGCCCCTTCATCTAAGTCATTAATAGAGATTGTAAATAGCTGAGGCCCAAACACCGACCTTTCGACACCCCACTAGTTACAGCCTGCCAACCTGTAAATGTCCCGTTCATCTCTGCACTCTGTTTTCTGTCCGTTAAGCAATCCTCTATCCATCGAAACACAAACATAGAAACATAGAAAATAGGAGCAAGAGTAGGCCTTTCGGCCCTTCGGGCCTGCTCCGCCATTCAAAATGATCATGGCTGATCGTCTAACTCAGTACCCTGCTCCCGCATTTTCCCCATATCCCGTGATCCCTTCAGCATGAAGAAATATACCGATCTCCTTCTTGAATACATCTAATAACTTAGTCTCCACTGCCTTCTGTGGTAGAGAATTCCACAGGTTCACCACACTCTGAGTGAAGCAATTTCACGTCATCCCGGTTCTAAGTGGCATACCCCGTATACTGAGACTGTGACCCCTGGTTCTGGACTCCCCAGCCATCGGGAACATCCTCCCTACATCTAGTCTGTCTAGTTCTGTTAGAATTTCATTTGTTTCGATGATATCACCTCTCATTAATCTAAACTCTAGTGAATATAGGCCGAGTCGACCCAATCTCTCCTCATACGTCAGTCCTGCCATCCCAGCAATCAGTCTGGTAAACCTTCGTTGCACTCCCTCCATGGCAAGGACATCCGTCCTCAGATAAGGAGACCAAAACTGCACACAATACTCCAGATGTGGTCTCACCAACTCCCTGTATAACAGCAGTAAGACATCCCTGCTCCTGGACTCGAATCCTCCTCCTCCCACCAGTGTTTTCTACTCCTTGTTAAATCTTTCTTCCACCCAAACTGATTCTACTTCCTGTTCTTCTGAACCAAGATCCATTCTCTCCACTGTCCTCATGTCATCCTTTATTATCAGATCGACACCCCTTCATTTGCTACTCTGCTTTCGGAACGTCAAGTTCCATGGAATATTTCATTCCGAACCTTGGTCACCTTGAATCATGTTTCTCCAATGGCGATTAGGTCAAACCATTTTATCTCTATTTTTGCAACTAATTCGTCTCTCTTATTAAGAAGCTCCGTGCATTCAGATAAAGAGCCTTTAATTTTAACTTTTTATCATTTCCTAAACTTTGAACTTATTTTTTGATGCGTTAATGGAACAGCTCCCTCTTTCGATCGTACAGTTGCCAATGTTCAATGAATTGAAACCCTTGTCTCCCACATCACTCTTTGAGCCACGCATTTAACTCTTTGACCTGTTTGTCCCTATTCCAATCTGCACGTGGCTCAGGTAGTATTACAGAGATTATCACCTTTGAGATTCTGTTTGTTAACTCAAACCCTAACTCCTCAAATTGCCTCAGCAGAACCTCATTCTTCTTTCTACCTGTGTCGTTGGCTCCTACATGGACCACGGCAAATGAATCCTCCCCCTCATGCCCTAAGTTATTCTCCAGCCGCGAGGAGATATCCATAACCTTGGCAAACGGTTGGCAACGCATCCCACGGGAATCTCGGTCGCGGCTGCAGAGAACTTTGTCTATCCCCCTGAATATAATATCCCCGACCACTACAACATTCATTTACTCCCCCGACTTGAATGGCCTCCTGTGCCACAGTGCCGTGGTATCTTTGCTCATCCTACCTGCAATCTTTGCTTTCAACCTTAAAGGTAGCAAGTGCCTTGTACCTGTAGGACAAGGTCAAATGCTGTGGCTCCTCCAACATTACATCCAGGGTCCCCATAACAGCCTGACTCGCAATCACACCCTCCTGTTTTTGACCACTGAACGAATCTAAACTACAACCTAATCTAAGGGGTGTGAATGTCTCCTGGATGAAAGTGTCCAGTTAACTCTACCCTTTCCGGATGCATTGCAGTGTCTGCACCTCGGACTTCAGCTTAACAACTTTGAGCTGAATCGCCTTGAACTGTGGACACTTACCACATATGTGGTTGCCTGGGATCTCTCTGATCTCCACAAACTCCCACATGCTGCTTTTCCATTCACTTAACAGAAATACAGTGTTCATAACCTGACAACAGCCCACTGGCTGAATATTGCTCACATTCTCACTTACAGCCGCATCAACTTAAAACATTCAATGTATTTCGTTGGAGAATAAAAACACATTATAACATCAATTAACATATCACACAAGAAAGATGGAGGAAAGGGAGGTCGTGATATTCTCTGAATTTCTGACACTCACCCGAAATCAGCAAAAGAATCACTTCAGGACAAATACAGCAAATGACCAGACCCGCAAGAGCAGCAGTGACACTGTGAGACCCGGATTTATACGAACAGGAACCGGTTTCTATGATTTACCGGGAACTCGAAGGGTTCCAAGATTAACACAGGAATTAATTTGCACCTCCAAAGGTTTCAGTTACTCTGGAAATGGACATACGATGAATGCAACTCTCATTTCAGAAATTATGGCTCATGGTCCTAGATACGCGATATAAGGACATAGGAACAGGAGGAGATCATTCAGCCCTACGAGCCTGTACCTCCATTGAATTAGATCATGGCAGATTTGTAACCGAACTCCATTTACCCACCTTTGCTCCATATCCACTGATATTCTGACCCAACAATGATCTATCGATCTCAGTGCTCATTTCTAGATTTCCAGAATGCTTACTGTGAAAAAAATGTTACCTTATTTCACTCAAAAATGGCCGAGCTCTAATGTTAAATTTAACCTCTTCTTCAGGACCCCACCATTGTAAATTGTTTCTCTGCATCGACCTCATCGAATCCCTTTACCATTTTAAATAGCGAGATCAGATCATCCTTCAACCATCTAAACTCACGGAAATACAACCACGCTCATGCAACCCGGCTTCATAATTGAACCCTGTCAGCCCCGGTATCATTTTGATGAATCTGTGCTGCATCCCCTCCAAGGCCAATATATCCTTCCTGAGATTCTGTGCCCAAATCTAAAAAGAGTGCTCCAGATGGGGTCTGACCAAAGCTCTGCACAACTGAAGTAGCACTTCCACACTTTTCAATTAAACCCCCTGGCGATAAAAGACAACATTCCATTAACATCGACCCCTACTTTCTGTCTCCTATCTCACAACCAATGACCGACTCATGTCACAATTTAACTCCAATTCTAGACGTTCGCAATTTTGCTAATGTTCTCTTGAGCGAAAACTATCAAAAGCACGGAAATAATTGACATTGTAGCATAACTTGAGAATGTGGAGTTAGGGGTATATAACATTTCACACAGTACTGAAGATATTCTCAGATAAAATTACACTAGCTGACAGCACGTTCAATGATTGTAACAGATTGGAGCTTTTGCTGGACATTACAAGTACATTATGATCCCAATGAAAATATCACAAAAGGAAGGTGGGGGGAAACGCAGATTTAATATTCAATGAAATTTTGACATTGAGAGAGAAACAGTAACACAAATGCTTCAGAATAAACAACAACTTATCGGACACATAACAAGAACATTGATTTATTTAAACCCTGATTCATAAAGTAAGTAATTGTTCTGAATCAAACATCAAACACCACCTGGAGAACAGGAACACGGCGAACGGATATACAATCAATTAAACTTTATTTGTGTCTGAGAATTGATGGTGACTCTGGGTGCGGAACACCGAGCTACAACTGACCCTGTAAGTTGATATATTCAGAGAAACCCTCATTAATAGAGGCGCGAATTTTCCAGTGGGAGTATTAGGCTGCATTGACATTGAGACTGGTGACAGTCAGAGGGACAGTCAGGCAACTCACTTCACTCGGTTCTTACTGAGCAACATCTTTAAACAGACTTCACAGTTTTATAATCAAACAGCCGAAATATTGATGGTTTATTCCGATCACAGGTGGATGGAGGAAGAGGTGATGAAGAGATATGGGGACAGGGCGGCAAAATGCGATCAGAACAATCTTCTCACTCTAAGGATCTGAGTGATATTAAAGGTGAATTTGTATCGAGCAGCGTTTTGACCGGGCGGACAGACTTGCTAAAAGTGCAGCAGGTGTATCAACCTGCAAGTGAGTGATCTAACTGATAAAAGTGTCCGGTTAGTATAAAGGGGCCATAACCCGGCATCTAATCGATGCTATGGGTAAAATACAGGTGATGGAGGATGAAACGGGTTTCTCAAATCGGGTCAAACCCAGGACAGTTTCATGGAGCGCCGCTCCGCGGTTTCAATCGCTCTATCACTGCATTGGATTCCCAATCTCACCTGTATCGTGACAGAAAGGGGTCTGACATAAACTAGCTGCCTCCCACCGGCAGAGGGCAGCAAAATGCCGGCCCGTTGGTTGAAGAGGTGGCTGATTTCAGGCTGAGAACCGTTCATGGGAGAAGATCAGGGGGAGAATCAGTGTTCGACGTGGAGCACAAACCCACCCTGGGAATGGATTGTGATCACCAGGAATAATATCAACACTTTGGTGGGAAAAGACCGAAAACAGTCTGAAAGTTCTGATTAATGGGATTGAACAAATCCCACTCCTGATTGTTCGGATTCACAGTTATATGTCCAGGTTTAGAACGGATATGAACGAGCGTTAGATCAGCGGAAGGAGGGGAGGAGAGGGAGTCTGTTATATGTCCAGTTCTTGAACGTATATTACCTAGTGTTAGATGAGGGGAAGGAGCAGAGGAGAAGAAATCTGTTATATGTCCAGGTATTGAACGGATATTGCCGAGTGTTAGATGAGGGGAAGGAGGAGAGGAGAGGGAGTCTTTTGGGACAACGGGAAATAACTTTAAATCTAAATATATCCACTGTATCACAAACTGCAAGGATTCTCAGTTAAAAATGCATCAATTTGAAACTCATTTGATGATCAAAATAAGCTGCAGCTTTTGATGGAGATGAACAATAACATTATACTGTCAATAGAATGATCAGTCAAGGAACAAGATAGAGCGGGAAATACAGTCACTGAATTTCTGCCTTTGATTTAACTTGGAAAAAACACAGTGAAATAAGGACAGTTACCGAGATAAGAGTCGTAATACGGTTAAATTCTGAATCATACATTTAGGAAATGAATATAATAACTTACCGGGGACTCCAATGGCTGCTATAATCGGATAGTAAATCATTACTGTCTGTATAATTGGCGGCAACACGGTAAATGGATACACGGCGAATGGAACTCTCATTCTGTCAGAGAAGTGATGGTGAATCTTGACGCTGGACACACGGCTCCAACTGACTCTGTGAGATGAGAGATTAAGAGAAAATCATTATTTATAATCGAGGGAAACATCCAGTGGGATCAGGGAACAGCAGCATTGACATTACTTCCAGTCATTCGGACAGCCCCCAATTCCCTTCACTGTGATGTTTGTGCTGCACTAATTAATTCCAAAGGATATTGCAAGTATTTTCAAATGGAACAGCCCAACGATTGGTGCAATATTATGTTCATATTTCTATCTAACAATATACAGTAAGCCGGACTCTGACAGCATCACTGCAACACGTTAAACAGAAGGAGGTTCAATTTCCCTCCTGTTTTGTGACACGGTTCACTCCTGTCGATGCACCGACTCAATACCAAGAATTCTCAAACATGCTTCACGGGTTTTCATTGCTCCCCGCGATGAAAACACGTGGTATCATATTGTCATATTATGTTTCAGCACTGGAGGAGGCCATTCGGCCCATTGTTCCTTTGCCGGTTCTTTGAAAAAGCTATCCATTTCGTCCCATTCCCCTATTCTTTCCCCGTACATTTCTATATGTTTTCATTTCAAGTATTCATCCAATTCCCCTTTTTATAGTTACGATTGAACCTGCTTCCACCACCCTTTCAAGCACTGCTGTTAAGACCACTAAAACTCGCTGTGTAAAAAAAATGTTTCCTCATGACCGTTCATGATTTTGAACACCTTTATGATATCTCCCCTTAGCCTTTTTTGTTCAAAGGAGAAAAACCCCGGCTTCTCCAATCTCTACACATAACTGAAATGCATCATCCCTAGTATCTATTAAATCTCTTCAGAGCCCTCTCTAAAGCATTGACATCTTTCCTAAAGTGTGGTTCCCAGAATTGAAAACAATATTGCAGTTGCGGCATTACGGGAGTTTTCTAATGGTTTGGTATAACTTCCTTCATTTTGAACTTGATGCCTCTAATAATAAAGCTCAGGATCCCCTATGCCTTTTAATAGCCTTCTTAACTTGTCCTGCCACTTTCAAATATTTGTGTATGTGCACATCTAGCTCTCTCTGTTCCTGCACCTCTTTGAAATTGTACCATTTAGTTTTTATTACCTCTCCTCATTCTTCCAACCAAAATATATCCCCTTGCACTTCTCTGTGTTAAATTTAATCTGCCATGAGTCTGCCCATTTCACCAGTCTGTCTTTGTCCTCCTGAAGTCTGCTGCTATCCTCCACATTGTTTGCTACATTTCCCTGTCATCTGCAAACTTTAAAATTATAACATCCATACCGATGTCCAGGTCATTAACATATATCATAAAGAACTGTGGTCCTAATACTGACCACTGGGGAACACCACTGTATTCTTCCCACCAGTCTGAAAAACTAGCGTTCACCACTACTTTCTGCTTTCTGTCTCTTAGCCAATGTTGTATTCACGCTGCAAGTGTCCCATTAATCGCACGGGCTTTAATTTTGGTAATAAGTATATTATGTGTTACTTTATCAAATTCCCTTTGAAAGTCCATTTACACAACAACAATTGCACCAACCTCGTCAACCCTCTCCACTATTTCATGAAAGAACTTAATCAAGTTAGTCAAACACGATTTCCTTCAACAAATCCGTGCTGACTTTATCTTATTAACCTTTTCCAAGTGATAATTAAGTTTGTCCCAGATTATTGGCCCTAAATGTTGCCCCATCGCCGACGTTAGGCTGACTGACCTGTAATTGCCTTCTTTTCCCCCTTTGTGATCAGACGTGTGACAGATGTAACGTTTTCCTTTCGTTCCTCAGCCATGCTATCTGCCTCCACAAGAACATCTCCTTTTATTGTCCCTGATCGGTCCCACCCTTCCTTTGACTTCTCATATTTATACAATTATGAGACTTTTGTCTTCCCTTTTATGTGAGCCACGAATCTATTCTCATATTCTCTTTACCCCTCTTATTCCCTTTTTTAGATCTCCTCTGTACTTTATGTATTCAGCCTAGTTCTCTACTGTTTTATGATCCTTACATTTGTCATAAGCCTTCTTTTTCTGTTTCATTTTGGTCTCCGTATCTTTAGTCATGCGTGGATCTCTCGCTTTCCATGCCCTTCCTTTCTACCTCTCAGTGATGTGTCCAGTCTGTACCGGAAACCAACTCCTCCATGACCTTCCCCGTAATTATTGTAAACCTAATGATATTATGATCAGTGTTCGCCAAATTCTGCCCCACTGTAACATGCTCCACCAGCCCAACTTCATTCCCCAGAACTAGACCCTGCATTGTAATCTTACTCGGTGGGCTGGAAACACCCTGTCCCATAACGTTATCTTGTACACATTTCAGGAACTCCTTCCCCACTTTGCCCTTTACACTCTTTACTGTCCCATTCTATATTGGGACAATTGAATCCCCCGTTATCAGAACTCTATAGTTCTTGCATCGTTCTGTAATTTGCCCCCAAATTTGCTCCTCTATCTCCTTCCCACTATTTGGTGGTCTACAGTTTACATCCAGTTGCGTAATAGCTTCTATATTGTATCTTAATTTTAAACAAATAGTTTCTGTCTTTGAACTCTTGACTACATCATCCCTTTCCAGTGCTATATTAGTGCATTCGATCAATACTGCCTCTCTTTCCTTCACTTCCCTATCTTTCCTGAATGCCTTGTGGCCGGGAATATTAAGTACACTGTCCTCCCCTTCATTGAGCAAGGTGTCTGTTATTGCCACAAAATCATAGAACCATTAAGCGACTTGAGCCTGCAGCTCACCAACCTGTTTTGCCACGCTACGTACATTTAGGCACATGCACTCCAAACTCATCTTAGACTGCTTTGGATTTGACGTTGTCTGATATCTCCTGTTTCTGAACTCTCTTTTAAACTAGTGTTATTTGACCTTCCCAATCCTCTGTGTTCGTTGCTTCTCCCCTCCATTGTTTCCTTCTGATGCTCATGTCCCTGCCAATT
Source organism: Heptranchias perlo (assembly GCF_035084215.1). Lineage (NCBI taxonomy): Eukaryota > Metazoa > Chordata > Chondrichthyes > Hexanchiformes > Hexanchidae > Heptranchias > Heptranchias perlo. The sequence goes on from NW_027139480.1 coordinate 43,242, forward strand.
TGGTTCAAACGCTACACCACTTCACTAGTTAGCCTCCCCGCGAGGACATTAGTCCCAGCTCTGTTGAGGTGCAGCACGTCCATTTTGAAAAAATCCCTCCTGCCCCAGAACTAATCCCAATGTCCCAGGAATCTGAAGCCATCCCTCTTGCACCATTTATCCATCTGTTTGAATGTGGCCGTTCAGGCTCTTTATTCAATTAGGAATTTATGTCTTTCGGGCGGGAAGACATAAGGCTTTGCCCGAACACATCTGGTGGACTAATGTAACCATAGACAAGGGCTTGAAATAACGTCGGTTTCATTGAAATGAAGAACTTTAACGGTTACAGATGATGATGAAACTGACACCTTTCTATTTGAAGAGCGCTACCCGAGGTATCGGGACCTGGACGATATTGGAATAGGTTGTGACAAGTATGAAGCAGAAGCTCTACGGAAATCCACATCCCCAGGAGTCTGTGGGCTGCGGTGGGGATTCCAGTTTCTGCTCCGTTCATTAATTTCAATTATTATCCATTCCAGAGAGTTTCACTTTGATGTTTTCTGTGGTATTATAATAGTTCACGCCAAGGACAACATGAACATTAGGAACAGGAGGAGGCCATTCAACCCGTCGGGCCTGTTCTACCATTCGGTTAGATCATGGCTGATCTTCGCCTTAAATCCATTTTCCCAACTTTGTTCCCTATCCCTTGATACCCTTAACTAACAGAAATCTATCTATCTCAGTGTTGATAACTGCAATTGACCCTCGGACTCGACAGTCTACATGGGCCGGAAGTGTTTTACACCCGACCATTTCTAACAGACTCAGGACAGACCTGACGTAAATACACACATTCATTGTCGTTCTGGGTGCACGGGCAGGACATGTTGTAACGTTGACTTTATTTCTACTGTTTGGATTCAGAAAGAAGGAAATAAAACGGCTTTTGAAGCTACCGGTCCGACGAGGCGGCCGAAATCATGAGGCGATGCTAATGCAGTGCGCTCGCAGGGTCCGAATCCCAATCTCCTCGCTATTGTATTACAAGTTGGATGCAGCCCTACCGATAAATGTTCTATTGTTTTTTACATTATGTAATTGGCTTGAAATCTATTCCTATCACTCCGGTGTTTTTTGTCTGTGTTTTCACATTTTGCATTCTGCATCAATGAGATCAACTGAATTTGGATAAATAAACATTCAGCTTCTATCTGCACATCATCTTGAAACATTCCAACATTTTCTCCACGTGGGTTGCGTCAATAAACCGTGTACATTCTGTCCTCTGGTGCTCACACATGCTCTGAATGTAAGTCAATTCTGATAAGAATCTTTGTTGCTATTTCTGCAAGAAACAATTTGAAGTTTCACTTTCTTTCCGGTCTCGAGAATGAGGGGATGAAACTTTTGAAATTGTCGAATGTTTTCCTATTGAAGTGAAGTGAACCGTGTAAATCCGGTTAAACCGGTGGGTCGCAATCCCTTTAGATTGAGAATTCAGCTCTTCAACCTCTTCGCTAAAACAGCTCTGGTTTAAGAATTAAAGTCGTTGACCAGAAGCGGTCCCGCGGTGTTGGTCTGTGTTTAATCTCCACCATGAATGTTTAGCTCTACCCTAGAATCAGTTTGTCCAACGTCCTCACAGAAAGATTCATCCCCTCCTGTCTACTTGATTGGGGAAAATACAGAATATCAGCGAACCCCTGAATTTTTATTCGGCAATTGATTGATATTATTTAATGGAAAATAAAAGTAGCAGGGGGCACTTTAACCTAATTTGTAAACCCGTGGATGGGAACCTCTGGAAGTAATTTAACTCGGCAGTCAACACAGAGAGGCTGTGAAGCAAACCAAGGGTTTCTGCAAGCTGCAAATGAGGAAGAGGAAACGTTGCTCTCGCTGCTCTCTGGAACACAACGGTTGGAAAATGGGAGCAAAGAAACAACACGAGCTAAAGGCACGGCTGGGGATTTGAACCCAGGATCCCCTGTTTATAAGAAAGATGCTTTAAACACTGAGCCACGGCGCCCACATGAATATCGGTTTTTTCCAAAGTTATCGTATTGATACTTTTGCAAGCGACTGTATTGCTGCTTCCCCTTCATTGCGTCTGCGCAACAACATCAATCATGTGTTCATCGGTCTCTTCCTTATCCCCTGGCAGTAGATCTTATATCTCGCCCTATTCATCCTGTTGTATTCCCACACTCTCTCCACACTATCTGGTCTTATCCTATTACATTTCTCATCTCTTCCCACGAAATGCTGGTGAGTAATGTCTGTGATGCACCAGGCCTTGACCTCCTCCTGTGGGTGACCTCCTACAACTACTGCAGAATAGTTTAATGTGTGTGTGTTTTACATTAGGAAATGTGTATTAGCGCTCGTCTACCTGGAGTACCTATTCTCACACGAACGACAATGTGGCTTCAGAGCATTTAAATTTTAGGTAGTCTTACTGGACAAGACAAGTTGTACATTCAATATTTGGTGATATTGTTCACTTGGAATAATTAGTGCACAATTCGATGGTGCTGTACATGGAATAGAAAGCGAGATTGGATGGATAGGAACCGTTTGAAAGGATGGCTGATCGGCTGTGGGTGGCAGCGAAATTTTCTCGTGGCCGCGTGGATCTATTGCCAGCGGTTCGTTGATCTCCGGGTGTGAATCTCGCTTTGGGGCTTTCACTGATTACCAATTGAGAAATCCGGGTTGCGAATCTCAGTTAAGCGTCACTAGACTTTTGTTCTTCGTCAAAAATCATCAAACCGCTTGTTGCAGATGGCAGGAGCGCCATTTTTCAAAGAAAGACGGCAGTGATGGATAGAAGTAAGGAAGACAAGAAGGAGAAGAAGGAAGAACGACTGAAAAGGAACACAGGACTGAGGCTGAGAGAAAGAGTGAGAAGCTGAGAGGCTGAAGTCTGTGACTTTTCTCAGTCATTTCTTGCTGCCTCATACTTCATTTGCTGTTTTTGTCCAATCGTAAGGAGCTGCGGCGCGATTAATGACGTAAATACAGCGATTTGGCGATCGCCGTTCAAGGGAACGTTGGGCTGAGCGACGAAAACAACTTTTATCGTTTAATTCAACCTTTCGGAGGAGCGGCACAAATGTTCCAGAAATTATGGGCAAATCACGCCATCCCATATCTCACTTGCTGCAATATTTACCTATCGGTAATGGCGCACGCAGTGAATGCATCATTATGGCTCGAGGTCCCAGCAATTGAAGGATTATAAAGATAGTGAAATAATTCTGGTCCAACAGCAGTTAGACCTTGTTCCACTGCTGATACAAAAAAACTTTTCTGTCCCTGCTCTGTCCACTTATCCCAGTTATTCACACAGAAAATGAGGCCGGTCCAGTATTGTAAAAACTTGGGGAGAGCAAAAATCTGTCTCATTCACCCGACAAGAACAAGCGTCGAACCGGGAACCAAACCAAATGGTAGCTGAGCACAGGCCTGGAGATTTCAGTGAATCAGCCGTCGGTGATATTAATCTCCCGATCAGGTCAATAAACACCAGACAGTTGTTTCAACCTCTCTGCCTGGTGCTGAATCCAGATATAAACGGTGGCAGGTGTAAACTGAGCAGCTCATCACTTCAACCACCTTCGCGCTTCACCCTCGGATCAGTTTCACCAAAACCGCTTCCTGTTTCTGGGTCAAATTCAATCTGATCGAGCGGATCAAGAACAAAAAATCTCACTCATATTTCTCCATTCGCGCAGTCGGCAAGATCTGGTTCCAGATCCTATTCCTGATTCTTGGAACACTAATCCCTGACTCGCCAGCACGGGATGCAAAGACAATTCTGATTGAACAGCAAAAACTGACGATTTCCAATAAAGTCCCGAGGACGAGATTTACTGCAGCGCTCACTGAAACATCTGTGGGGAAACACCGTGGGGTTTCAAGGATTCCTCAAAATATTAAGGACCCGGATTTCAGTCAACACTCGGGAATGTGCTCCCAATATTTCTCAGTCACTTGGATGAAGGAATGGAAAGTTGCATTTCCAAGTTTGCAGATGACAGTAAGATCGGGGACACAGTTACCTGTGTGGATGGGATCAGGAAGTTACAAAGGGACAGAGACTCGCAAAACTGTGTTGAATGGAGTTCAATGTGGGGAACAGTGAGGTAATTCACTTTGGATCCAATCAATCGGAAAATGTTCTCAATGTCGAGAGCTTAGGAACAGTGGAGGAGCAAAGGGATTTGTCTGTCCATTTGGAGAAGTACTTCGCTATTGGCCGCGTGGACTCATTTAAAGCCAGCGAGTAAAATGACTGTGGTCGGATTGAAATCTACAATCTTCTGACAGCATCACAATTACCCCCGGAGTCCGACGCCTGATCCATTAGGCCACGGGGCCAATAGCGAATTACTTCGCCAAATGATCTGAAACACGGGGCAGGGTTGGTTAAGACTCTGCTTGTATCTTTCACTTCCTTTCACTTTGTTGATGTTGTTCATTTACTGCTTTCTATACTTTAGCAAGTTAGTTCTACTGTTTCCGACTTATCAGGAAACTGAGAACTGAACTCCCGCTGGGTCTCCGAGAAACCTACAATCAGAATAAACAATGTTCAAATCTTTGATCAAAATGTTTCGCCTCCAAAGCGAATCTCTTTCGCACTCAGTCTGCACAATAGAGAGAGGGGAAATACAAAAAAAGTCAACTCGGTAAACTAAAAATGTACACGGAGAACAACACCGAACGGAGAAGGTGAACAGAGTTTACTATCCAAGCCTGACGAGACGAGTGGTCTCAATCTATCCTGTAAAATACGAACAATCCCCAATTCTGCTGGGTGTGATTATTATTTTCTGATTTTCTTTTTTTTTGGTAAATATAAACGCGGACGGGATCCCGCACCACGGGGTAAACGGGTCAGATCCAGTCCTGGCGCTCATTGTTAATGTTAATACTGAGCACGGTATTCTATCCGTGTAATTATAACATGGCGGGTTTCTTGCAATATATTCGACACGTCCCCTTGCTGTGTATTTAATCAGGGCAGGGGATGTTTTGCTGGTTTCGTGATCTTCCGTTTTCAGGAAATTAGTAAACTCGTCTCGAAACATGAGTTTTCCAGTTTCTATTTCACTAAATGGAGTTGAGGTGCAGATCAGCGATGAGCTGCTGTGATTCCGCCGCGAATGGTGGCGAAGGAAAATCGCTGCTTTCATTGCTTCCACCGTTGATCTTCCTGCGGGCTATGAACCTTCTGCACTCCGCTATTTCTATCACATGACCAGGAAGTGAAACAAGTTGAATGTGAAAGTGGGAGCAACAAACTGGATCAAGCAGATAGGCGGGGCGGGAAATTGCAAAACAAACAGCCAAGCAACTACGAGCGGGTCAGCTGTTACATAAGAATATGTGAAATAGGAGCAGGAGTCGGCCTCACGGCCCGTGGAGCATCCTCCGCCATTCAATACGTTCGTGGCTGATCTTCGACCTCGCCTCTATTTTCTCGCCCGATCCCCATATTCCAACACGACACTTCAAACAGAAGAATGTCTGTTTCACGAAAAGAAGAATTGTGTGTTCGGTTCTTTAGATTTAAAGATCTCGTGCTGCCTACTTTCCCATTTCATGCTGTCGCCAATCGCCCACTCTCCCGTCCATTAACAACTAAACTCACACCTGCTATTGCAAAACGGCCGATCAGAGGAACCAAAGTGCCCACATGAGAACACGAAGAAGGAGATGTTGTTTGCAACAGACCAACTACACCTTAAACTCCGGTGGTAATATTCAGATATAATAGGATAAACTGGTCTAGTTAAAACTCAAATTCACAATTTCGGCATTTTCGAGCTTGATATTGTGATATAAGTAATTACCGTGCGCTAACCGATTGCACCACTGGCGCCAGCTAGTGATGGTGCTGTTATCAAACAGCCTCAATTTCGGCCTGTAAGCTTGTATGTTCTTTCACACAGGTTTCCAAGTGCACACATGCAGCCAACTTCCGCTTGGGCTTTGGTGTTTTGGCGGTCGAATTCTTGCCTGCCACACAGGAAGCTGGGGTTCCATTGCCGCCCAATTCAGCACCAATTTCATTCTGCATTGATGACATCGCGTGAATTGGGATAAATTCATATTCATCTTCAATCTGCACAAAATCGTGAGACATTTTCTTTTCTCCGGCTGTGTTGCATCCACTTAACCTCGGCATCTACCCGGATAGTGTGGGAGACGTTGGGAATATTCCTCTGCAGACGGTAGTTGTAGCATCCTCACTTTTGAATGATTTCTGTGAACCAAGGGTATTAAGGGATATGGGACTAAGACTAAAATGCATATATGGAGTTAGGTCACAGCTCCACCATGATCGCATTGAATGGTGGAACAGGTTCATCGGGCCAGCCGAATCTTGCGGCCAGCCTGCACAAGGGTCACTGGGCGAGGGGAAATAGCGCATCACGCTACCTACGCCCATAAACAGCCCTAATCCAATTTTTCCCTCAACGTATCCTGCGTGCGCCAGTTGACAGGATTCCTGGCATATGAGGCCACAGGAAGAAAGATTGCATTTCGATAGCCCACTTCGCCACCTCAGAGGTCCCAAAGCGCTTTACAGACATTGACGGAAAAGAGGCAGCCAATTTGCGAACAGCAAGATCCCAAACACAACGAACTGATAATGATCAAATAATGTGTTATAGTGACGTGGCTCAAGGGATGAATATTGAACAGGGATCCAGGGAGAACGAATCACCTTTAAAGACCGAGACAAGGTGATTGGATCAGTCCGAGTTTTGACCTTTGAAATGTTTTTCTTTCCTTATTTTTATCATCTTCAGATTCCAACTGATCAGAAATCTGTCACTCAAAATAAACACGGTTATAGATAAAGAAATAAACCGGATTGAGACGGTTCACTTCACTTCACTGAAACGTGCAATTCCGGTGGCAGCGAAATTTTACAGCGGATGTGCGGTTCACTTGCCAGCGGTTCGTTGTTCTACGGGTGCGATTCTGGCTTTGGGGCTTTCACTGATTGATAGGTGAGAATTCCGGCTTTCGAATCCTTCACAAGTTTCCTTATGCTTTTGTTCACAGTGCAATATCACCAAATCGCTTCTTTCAGATTTGCGGTTAACAGGGGCGCCTTTTTCCAAGAAAGAAGGCAGTGATGGATAGAAAGAAGGAAGACAGGAGGGAGAAGAAACAAAAACGACTGAAAGTAGAGCCTGAGAGCGAGAATCTGAGAAGCTGCACTCTGACATTTCTCAGTGATTTCTTGCTGCCTCATACTTCATTTGCCGTTATTGTCCAATTTTAAGTGGCTGCGGCGCGATTAATGACTTAGTGCAGAGAATTGGCGATCGCCGTTCACGGCAACGGAGCGCTGAGCGAAGAAAACAAATTTTAACCTTTCATAGAAGCATAGAAGTTACAACATGGAAACAGGCCCTTCGGCCCAACATGTCCATGTCGCCCAGTTTATACCACTAAGCTAGTCCCAATTGCCTGCACTTGGCCCATATCCCTCTATACCCATCTTACCCATGTCACTGTCCAAATGCTTTATAAAAGACAAAATTGTACCCGCCTCTACTACTGCCTCTGGCATCTCGTTCCAGACACTCACCACCTTTTGAGTGAAAAAATTGCCCCTCTGGAAACTTTTGTATCTCTCCCCTCTCACCTGAAATCTATGTCCCCTCGTTATAGACTCCCCTACCTTTGGGGAAAGATTTTGACTATCAACTTATCTATGCCCCTCATTATTTAATAGACTTCTATAAGATCACCCCTTAACCTCCTACTCTCCAGGGAAAAAAGTCCCAATCTACCTAACCTCTCCCTATAAGTCAAACCATCAAGTCCCGGTAGCATCCTAGTAAATCTTTTCTGCACTCTTTCTAGTTTAATAATAGCCTTTCTATAATAGGGTGACCAGAACTGTACACAGTATTCCAAGTGTGGCCTCACTAATGTCTTGTACAACGTTAACCGATCCTTTCGGAGGAGCGGCGCAACGGTTTCAGAAATCATGGTAAAATCGGTTTCCATCCCGTATCTCACTTGGTTCAACATTCACCTTTCGATAATGGCGCACGCCGTGAATGCATCATTATGGCTCGAGGTCCCAGCAATTGCAGGATTATAAAAATAGTGAAATAACTCTGGTCCAACAACAGTTGGACCTTGTTCCAACAAACTTCTCTGTCCCTGCTCTGTCGACTTAACCCAGTTATTCACACAGAAATTGAGGCCGGTCCAGTATTGTAAAAACTTGGTGGAAGAGAAAATCTGTCTTCTTCATCCGGCGAGAACAAGCGTTGAACAGGCAACAAAACCAAATGGTGGCCGAGCACAGGCCTGGAGATCTCAGTGAATCAGCCGTCGGTGACATTAACCTCCCGATCAGGTCAATAAACACCAGACAGTTGTTTCTATCTCTCTGCCTGGTGCTGAATCCAGATATAAACGGTGGTCCCTGGGGCAATTGTTGAAAGCAGAGGGAAACCGATCAGGGAGAAAACAGTGTCGGCGACCGAGACCAGACCGGGATCCCGAGCCACACGGGCTGGATCCAATCATTGAGCAGCTCATCGCTTCAACCACCTTCGCGCTTCCCCCTCGGATCAGTTTCACCAAAACCGCTTCCTGTTTCTGGATCAAATTCAATCTGATCCAGCGGATCAAAAACAAAAATCGAACTCTTATTTCTCCAGTAGCGCAGTCGGCAAGATTTGGTTCCAGGTCCTATTCCTGATTCTTGGAACACTAATCCCTGACTCGCCAGCACGGGAAGCAAAGACAATTCTGATTGAACAATAAAACTGAGGGTTTTCAATTAAATCCCGACCACGAGATTTACTGCAGCGCTCACTGAAACCTCTGTGGGGAAAGACCGTTGGATTTCAAGGATTCCTCACAATATTAAGGAACCAGATTTCAGTGAACACTCAGGAATGTGCTCCCAATATTTCTCAGTGACTTGGATGAAGGAATAGAGAGTTGTGTTTCCAAGTTTGGAGATGACAGTAAGATCGGGGGCACAGTTACCTGTGTGGATGGGATCACGAAGTTACGAAGGGACAGAGACAGATTAAGTGACTCGCCAAACTGTGTTAAATGGAGTTCAATGCGGGGAAGTGTGAGGTAATTCGCTTTGGATCCAATCAATCGGAAAATGTTCTTAATGTAGAGAAATTAGGAACAGTGGAGGAGCAAAGGGATCTGTGTGTCCATGTACACACATCACTAAAAACTATTGGACAACACAAAAGGCAATCAAAAAGGTTCAAGGGAAGTTGACCTTTAACTTCAGGGGACTGGAATACAAAGAGGAGGAAGTTATGCTTCATTTGAAAGGCCTTGGTCAGACGACATCTGTTGAACTGCGTTCAGTTCTGGGCACCGCCCCTCAGGAAGGATATATTGGCCTTGGAGGGGGTGCAGCGCAGATTCACCAGAATCATCCCTGGTCTTAAAAGGTTAAATTATGAGGACAGGTTGCATAAACCTGGATTCTATTCCCTTCTGTTTGAAAGGTTGATCTGATTGAGGTATTCAAAATGATAAAACGATTCGGAAGAGTAGATACAGAGAAGTTATTTCCTCTGGTGGTGGGGGTGGGGCGGGGCATAAAATTAGAGCTCGGATTTTCACTGGTGAAATCAGGAAGCACTTTATTACGTTGCACATACAGATGGCAACCTAGTGTCTTACCTTATACATTCTGCAAAGCCCTGCTTGATTATGCAAGGCGCACATTGAAAACGATTTTGGTAAAGAAGGCCTGATAGCTTCGGCTTGAAATAGATAGTGTACAACATGGACTTGGATGGACAGGGCAGAATTTCAAAGTGTGCAGATCACACGGAACAGAAAAACATGTACAGACTTGGTGTAAATCTAATAACTGGACTGGTTCAAGATTGTTAAAAGTTTTGAAATTAGATTTCTTCCTAATGGATAAAGTTAACCCTTTATGTTCCAGCTCCCTTATCATTTGCTATTCCCGTTAATCTTTCATTAGCTGGAAACCCCAGAGGCAGCAAGGAAGGACAGAATGATCTATCTCCGATCAGTCCTCTCTACTCGACCTTTATCCGATTAGAGCATGTGAAAAATTCCAATTATCCCTCTCCATTTAAACAAAATATAAACAATCCAGAGACTGAGACTTAAAACACCGGTGTCGGATTGATAATCATAGCATTCAAATCCGTTTTGATTGTACAAAACTTATGTCGGGCCTTATCAAAAGTGCAATACAATAACGACGCGGATGGTATTCGGACCCATTCGGACAGAGCACAATGGATTAGCCGATCATTTCTGAATCCAAACAGTAGAAATAAAGTCACTTTTACACTATGTACTGCCTGTGCACACAGATCGACAATATTGAAAATGCAGAGTCAGTTTCTGTAAGCAAAGGAATTTACATTTTCCGTTCCATTCGGTCAGTTCCTGTGAGAAACGGTCGGTGCAAAACAGTTATGGCGCACGTTAGAACAAATGTAAAAACGACCGCGGCAGGACTCGAACCTGCAATCTTCTGATAACATCGTCAATTAATACCGAAGTCAGACGCCTTATCCACTACGCCACGAGGCCGCGATTGCAAGGCTTTACCAAATGATCTTAAACCCGGGCCAGGGGTGGTTTAGGCTCTGCTTGTCTCTTTCTCTTACTTTCACTTTGTTGATGTTGTTCATTTATTGTTTTCTGTCTTGCAGCAAGTTGGCTCTACTGTTTCCTACTAATCAGGAAAATAAGAACTGAACTCCCGCTGGGTCTCCGAGCAACCTACTATCAGAATAAACAATATTCAAATCTTTGATCGCAATGTTTCTCCTCCAAAGCGAATCTCTTTCCCACTCAGTCTGCAAAATAGAGAGAAGGAAAGTAAAATAAAAGACAAATCGGTAAATTAAAAATGTACACGGAGAACAACACCGAGCGGAGAATGTGAACAGAATTTACAATCCAAGCCCGACGGGCCGAGCGGCTTCATCCTGTCCTGTAAAATACGAACAATCCCCAATTCTGCTGGGTGAGATTATTATTTTCTGATTTTCTGTGTTTGGTTAATATAAACGCGGACGGGGTCCCGCACCACGGGGTAAACGGGTCAGATCCAGACCTGGCGCTCAGTGTTAATGTTAATATTGAGCACGGGATTCTATCCGTGTCATAATAAAATCACGGGTTTCTTGCTATATATTCGACACATCCCCGTGCTGTGTGTTTAATCCGGGCAGGGAATGTTTTGCTGGTTTAGTGATATTCATTTTTCAGGAAATTTGTAAACTCGTCTCGAAACATGAGTTTTCCAGTTTCTATTTCGCTAAATGGAGTTGAGTTGCAGATCAGCGATGAGCTGCTGTGACTCCGCCGCGCCGGTTTAACCGGAATTAGACGTTTCAGTGAAGTGAAGTGAACCGTCTCAATCCGGTTTATTTATTTATTTATAACATTGGTTATTTTGAGTGACAGATTGATCGAAAATCCATTGAGAGTTCAGTTGTCAGTTTTAAGATCAGTTGGAATCTGAAGAAGATAAAAAATAAGGAAAGAAGAAACATTACAAAGGTCAAAAGTAGAACTGATGCAATCACCTTTTCTCCGTTTTTAAAGGTGATTAATTCTCCCTGGAGCCCGTTCAATGTTTATCCCTTCAGCCACATCACTATAATATATTATCTGGTCATTGTTACATCGCTGTTTTTGGGACCTTGCTTTGCGCAAATTGGCTGCCTCGTTTGCGACATGTCAGAAGTGACCACCATTCAAAAATTGCTTCATTTTCTGTGAAGCGCTTTTCGATGTCTGAGTGGTGAAGGGCGCTATCGAAATGCAATCTTTCTTCCTCTGGCCCTTGTGCTAGGTACCATAATGGAATCGTGTCGACATGCGCACGCGGCGAACTTTGTGGGAAAAATTAGAAAAGAGCCATTTTTCGGCATCGGTCGCGTGATGCGCTGTTTCCCTTGCCCAATGACCCATGTGCAGGCAGGACGCAAGTTTCGGCTGGCCCGATGACTCACCGGCAATCAGCGTTCCATTCCGGGCCTTGCAAGTTGAATGGATGATATTCGCACTTCCCACCACCAGGGGGAGCTCAATCTCTTCAAGGGAGGATGTTTCTTCGAAATCTCTTCAAGGTAGCTAGGACCTGTTATTTGCTGAAAATAACAGTCTACTGTCTGCACGGAGTCTGAACGGAGATCAAACATCGCACACGTAAAACACAGACGCAGGTTCCATCCCTATGTTTGGACACTGATGAGTTATGTTGAAACATTGAATAAATGTTGCACGCAATTGAATCCCTCATCCTCCAATCTGCACGCCAAACCTCAGCAATCTGCCGATCTGAGTTGGTACCAGGCCTGGAGAGTGCATCCACCAATGTTCTCTGCTGATGCTGAGAGACCTTACTGCAAGAGGTGGACAGAAGGAGGGACATCCTATATCCGCAGAGTTTGGGTGAGGTGAGTGGGTGCCGGGCGCAAGAGACGGCATCAATCCAAAAGGCAGCGGGAGGCAGCCGGGGACGAAGTTAATGCCAGGGGAACAGCAACATGGACTTGGATGCAGTGCAGGAAGAATTTCAATGCTTTGAGAATGAGTCGTCAAGGTGAGTTCGGTCAACTCTCAAGTGACGTCTCCTACAACCTGCAACACGCCCGATACCATCCAATCCGCCACATGCGAACAAACTCTTCACATCAGTGCTCAACTCTTTTAACCAGGGACTTCCTCTCACCCTTACACATTACCACTGTTGCAAACCGCACACCCATAACTCGCAGGTCACACACACTGGCAGCTATTAAACCATGAGAGGCACATCACACAGGCACACAATCCGAAGATGGCGCAAAACAGGAGGCCGCAAGTGGAAGTGACATTTAGCCCGACAAGCCTGTTCCACCTTTCAGTGAGATCATGGTTGAGCTGTGACGTCACTCCATATACCCGTCTTTGACACATATCCACAAATAATCTTGGTTCACAGACATCTGTCAATCTCAGATTTAACATTCTCAAGTGAGCTAGCATCAACTGCCGACTGCAGAAGGGCGTTCCAAACGTCCCCCAAACTTTCCGTGTAGACATGATGTGGAGATGCCGGTGATGGACTGGGGTTGACAATTGTAAACAATTTTACAACACCAAGTTATAGTCCAGCAATTTTATTTTAAATTCACAAGCTTTCGGAGATTTTCTCCTTCCTCAGGCAAATGTTTTTTGCCTGAGGAAGGAGAAAATCTCCGAAAGCTTGTGAATTTAAAATAAAATTGCTGGACTATAACTTGGTGTTGTAAAATTGTTTACAATTTCCGTGTAGAAGCCGAGGTTTTGTGGATGCAACACACCTGGAGAAAAGAAAATGTCTCAAGGTGTTTAGCAGATTGAAGCTGAATATGAATTTATCCCAATTCACGCGATGTCATGAATGCAGAATGAAAATGCTCCTGCATTGGGCGGTAATCGAACCCCAACTTCCTGTGGGGCAGGTAAGAATTCGACCAATTTTACACCAAAGCCCAAGCAGCAGTTGGCTTCATGTGTTCACATAGAAATCTGTCTGAGAGAACATACAATCTTACAGGCCAAAAATGAGGCTGTTTGATGACAACATCACTACCCGGTGGCTCAAGTGGCGCAATCGGTTTGCGCGCGGTACTTAGAGAACGACATCAGGCTTAATCAATGCTGAGGTTATGAGCTCGAGCAGTTAAACCTTTTGCATCTGAATAATTCCACCGGAGTTCAAGGTACAGCTGGTTTGTTCCATGAACCATCTCCTTCTTCGTGTTCTTATGTGGGAACAAAAGGTGCTCTGGCCGGCCGTATTGCAACAGCAGCTGTGCGTTTAGTTGTTAATCGGCTGGAGAGTGGGCGATTGGCGACAGCATGAAATGGGAAAGGAGGCGCCACCAGATCTTTAAGTCTAAACAACCGAACACACAATTTTTCTTTTCGTGAAACAGGCATTCTTCTGTTTGAAGTGTCATATAGGAATATGGGGATCGGGCTGGAAATAGATTCGAGGTCTAAAATCAGCCATGGTCTTATTGAATGGCGGAGTAGGCTCGAGGGGCCGTAAGGCCTGCTCCTGCTTCTATTTCTTATCTTCTGATGGAACAGCTGACCCGCTCCTCGTGGCTTGGCTGTTTGTTTTGCAATATCCCGACCCGCCTATCCGCTTGACCCAATTTGTTGCTCCAACTTTCACATTCAACTTGTTTCACTTCCTGGTCATGTGATAAAAATAGCGGCGTGCAGAAGGTTCATAGCCCGCTGGAAGATCAACGGTGGAAGGAATGAAAGAAGCGAGTTTGCGTCGCCATCAATGAAGAAACGCTCACTTTTCCTTTATTTTTCGTTGTTCTCTCTTGGAGTGAACTTTGGGGAAAGTGCAGCGAACTTCGGTGACTGTAAAATCACCACGGGTTCTGGCTGCACAGGCTGAAATTGGCGACATCGGCATCTGAGAAGCTGAAATGGTGAACATTGTTCCCGAGTTTCGGTAAGAGGCAGCACGGATTGATTTGTAGCGCTGAATGTCTCTGCATTCTACCGCCCACGGAGATGATGCTGGAAGTGTCAGCAAGGAGTGGATGGCGGTTATAAGCTATCTAATTTATTCGAACAAAGAAATCAGATCAGCCCAACTAAACTCAGTGTTAACCATCCAATTGACAAGCTGCAGATAACTGCACTAATCCAAACATATCCAGGTAACTATGGAAAAGACTCAGTTTGAAGCAGTATAGACACTAAGCAATCTCTGTCCAAACAAGGGACGGGTGGTGGGAACGGGCAATCAGTGGTCTTTCTAACAGATCATCTACTGTCCAAATGTTTCTGGTAAAAATGGTGATCAGAGAAGATCAAAGTCCTTTTCTGAGAATGCTCACCAAAGGTCAACATATTGACAACACATCGCAGGCATCGGCTCTTCAGTAGTTGTTGCTCCAGTGGACTGGCAGAACTTGACAGCTGTTCTAAGATTGCTCGCATGAAAAGGGACTTTGAACGCTGGACACTCAAATCAATTCTTCACCTAAACGTCTGATGGTCTACCGACTGAGCTATCCAGGCGCGTGGTTATAGCTGTTTCCATCATTCAGATTCATAGAAATAGAATCAGAAATTTACGGCACAGAAGTAGGCTATTTGGCCCATCGTGTCTGTGCCGGCCGAAAAAGAGCTATCCATCCTATTCCCACTTTCCAACTCTTGGTCCGTAACCTTGTAGGTTACGGCACTTCAAGTGCATATCCAAGTGCTGTTTAAATGTGATGAGAGTTTCTGCCTCTACCACCCTTTCAGGCAGTGAGTTCCAAATCCCCACCACCCTCTGGGTGAAAAGAATTATCCTCAACTCCCCTCTAATTCTCCTACCAATTACATAAATCTATGCCCCCTGGTTATTGACTTCTCTGCGAAGGGACTTATGCCCTTCCTATACACTCTATCTCGGCTCCTCATAATTTTATACACCTCAATTAAATCTCCCTTCAGCCTCCTCTGCTCCAAAGAAAACTTGCCACTTTCCCTTGAATCCAATGGACTCTTACTTTTCTTACCAGTCTGCCATGTGGGACATTGTCAAAAGCCTTGCTAAAATCCATGTCGACTACATCAAACGCGCTACCTTCATTGACCCTCATGATTTTATATCATGTTCTTCAGTGCCAAGAAATCCACATAGATCATGTCCACCGGCTACGACCATGTACTGTATAGTTGGTCTGTTTTGTAAACGGATCAGAAGCCACCTAAAGCAGTTTCCTGCCAAATTTTCTTTTCAGCAGAGAACAAGATAAAACTTGTCAGTGACTGCAAGAGTTTCCAATCGGTTTAGTGGGACTCGATGCCAGCTACAGAATGTGAATCTTGAGGATGGCCATTGCCTGCTGTTGGCAGAATTCATATTCTTCAATGAAATTCAACCTGCAGTGGCTCTTCAAAGGAGCTCATCAACCATTGATTATTCTCCAACAGAAAAAGGCTGCTCACAATTAACACCATGGGACACTTTGGGGAGGGCAAGCACTTTACAGTTAAAAAGCTTCATCCGATATGAACATCCCTCTTTAAATTCATTCTTGACTTCTAATTTGTAATGTTTTTACTGTTTGGTCAGCTTTGAGATATGTTTGCATTGGTTTATAGATTTAATGTATCTGATTCAAAAGATACACTTCTGAAAAAAGGATTAAGAATTTCTTACCCAAGAGATATATAATATAGCTACTGGAACTTAATATTTTAGAATTCATTTCTATTATACTTTTAGATAAAGTTAAAAGTTCTCTCTACTAAGATCTGAATATTTTCAATTTAACTATTTTATGTACTCATTTTTAAAAAATTGTTATTGATCTGATAATATCAATTATATATCTGTTTCTTGGCACTGAAGAACATGATATAAAATCAAAATCAAATTTAGTGCAAATTATGATATTTAGTGCACAAAGAAATATGTTAAACCTTATAATAAATGAAGCTGCAAGCACATAATCAACTTGGAATACATACAGCTAAATTCATGGTCGGTCTCTGAATTATCCCTTGTGGCCGTCGACCTCGGGTGAGGATCCGATTTATAAAATTCTCAGTACCGTTTTGAGGAGAATCTGATGTAAGAAACATGGAGAGGAAATTCGTGAGTTTACAATTCTTCTTGTTTGTGCCAAATGTCCTGTCATTCGTTAGCAGCAATTAAAAACAATCACTTTACCCAGTGGCTCAAAAGCCAGACTTGTCCCACACGTGAGCTGGAAAAGGTCTCTCGACCTGTCAGCGGATCAACAACTGAAAGCGGAATAATTCCACCCATTACTCAGTGACTCCGGCAAACACATTTACCTTCCGAATTTTCCTACACGACATTTCAAACCGAAGAATGTCTGTTTCACGAAAAGAAAAATTGTGTGTTCAGTTCATTAGATTTAAAGATCTCGTACCGCCTGCTTTCCCATTTCATGCTGGAGCCAATCGCCCCCTCTCCCGCCTATTAACAAATAAACTCACACCTGCTATTGCAATAATGCTGGCCAGAGGACCCCAAATGCCCACATGAAAACACGAAGAATGAGATGCTTCATGGAACATTCTCGCTGCACCTTGAACTCGGGTGGAAATGTTCAGAAGCAAAAGGTTTAACTGCTCCAGGTGAGGCTCGAACTCACAACCTCGGCATTCCTCAAGCCTAATACTGTTATATAAGTACCGCGCGCTAACCGATTGCGCCACTGGAGCCGCACGTGTTTAAAGCGCCCAACCAACAACCGCATTTGCGGCCGGTGAGACTGTCTGTTCTTCCAGTTTATTTCCAAGTGGACACATGCAGCCAACTGCCGTTCGGCCATTGATATTTTCGTGGTCAAATTCTTGCCTGCCACACAGGAAGCGGGGGTTCGATTACCGCCAAATGCAGGAGCATTTTCATTCTGCTTTCATGACACCGCGTGAATTGGGATAAATTCATATACAGCTTCAATCTGCACAACATCTTGAGATATGTTCTTTTCTCCATTTGTGTTGCGTTGACGAAACCTCGGCATTCGGTCCTCCAGAGCTGAAACAGGTCTCGAATTAAGTCAATCCTGCCTTCTGCATCGCTGAAACGATGTGAGAAACAAATGAGTGAATTTTCAGCAAAAGTCGAGACAGAACACTGCTCGATTGGGATTTGAACCTGGGACGTGTCGCATATATAATCAGCAAAACCGTGAGAATTATTCCCCTCGACATACCAACCGCCACGAATAGGGCCGTGCAGCCAGTGCACAATTCGCAACCACCCACAGCCGACCACCCAGCCTTGCAGACCACTTCTGACCAGCCAATCGCGTTTTCTATTCCGATGTACAGCAATGTTCAAGTTGAGCACTAACTATTTCAAGTCACCAATATCCGGCTCTCTTTACCACATTCGTTTTGAATTTACCACTTGCATTATCAAGTAAAACTTTGCAGAATTTATTGCTCCAAAGCTACATTGTCATCTGTCTCGCCAATCGCAGGTTATACACTGTACCATAAGTATAATAAAAATGCTATTTTTTCACTGTGAGCGCGAAGAGCGATACGTTTGGAGACATTCGCTCCGAATTCATCAGCTGGGTTGAACCTTTGCTTTTCCAACCGTCTCAGTCTTTCTTTCTTTACCCTTCTCTGTTGGTTTTGCAGGTTCGATCAAACTTGGCCGTTCAAGGCAGCCTGAGACGTCCATCAGGGGAAAATACAAAGAGTCAAGAGACTGAGACAGGGAGAGATAGAGAGATTAAAGTACAGGAACAAAGAGTATAAATGTCAACTTGTGTGAATTAGCAGAATTTAAGATGGAGCTGGGAACAATTCCTTCATGTATTTTGAAATCTTGCAAGAGACCATCGGGCGCTCAATCCAAATTGTCCATGTCGCCGAGTATCTCTCCTCGAGTTGGAAAATTGATCATTTAGTTTGAACTCAAGCCGGTGCGAGGCAAGAAAAATGCGATAATCCCGAGGAAAACCCGATTAGATAACAAGTCCCACGGCTTAACCATTCAGCCATTGCTGTACGAGTGTACATTAGAATGCTGCGAATACAAACATTCAACCAGGAACATTCTGTCAATAGTGACACACACTCAGGGACATCATGTAAATAATGCGATCTGGCAAACTGTCAATTCTTTCAGACAGGTGTCCAAAGCGACATATGTAATTTGTTGCCGTTCATGGCATTGGTGGTTAAGCAGGAGAAATCTCGCTTCTTTTGCAAGTTAGTTGCATTCGATTCCCGGCCATTACAGAAACATTTTGCATTGTGCACCCATGAGATTTCCTGAATTCGGATCAATTCACATTCAGATTCAGTCTACACACCATTCTGAGACATTTTTTGTTCTGCCCGTATGTTGTGTCGACAAACCCTTTGCATTCTGTCTTTTGGTTCTCAAACATGCTCTCATTAAAAATCAATTCTGCCATCCTCAACGCTGAAACGATGTGAAAAACAACTGGTGATTATGGACTAAAATAGTGACACGCCTGGTATTTGAACCAAATGCTCCTCTGTCATTGGAGATTCTCGCATTTCAATCTCCATCTGCGGGCTGCATCTGAATAAATCCGTCAGCTTGTGATTCTTTGCGAGAGAGCGGGAGATGTTTAGAAATGTGCTGAAGATTTCCCTACATTCATTAATAGTGCACATTCTAACATACATTTGATAATGGACTTTCACACAGACTTTCAACCCTTTTTATTTATTGATCACATCCTGCTGGAGGGAGGAGCGCATTGGTACATCCGGGTTTATTGGATAGACTGTGCTTGTGCGGGGAGCAAAGGGCCAAATGGCCGAGGGGACCTGTTTGTTCCCCGAGTCTATCACAGCCTCAGACTGACGAAAGGAAGGGGAGTTACTCATAGAATCATAGAATCATAGAAGTTACAACATGGAAACAGGCCCTTCGGCCCAACATGTCCATGTCGCCCAGTTTATACCACTAAGCTAGTCCCAATTGCCTGCACTTGGCCCATATCCCTCGATACCCATCTTCCCCATGTAACTGTCCAAATGCTTTTTAAAAGACAAAATTGTACCCGCCTCTACTACTGCCTCTGGCAGCTCGTTCCAGACACTCACCACCCTTTGAGTGAAAAAAATGCCCCTCTGGATCCTTTTGTATCTCTCCCCTCTCACCTTAAATATGTGCCCCCTCGTTATAGACTCACCTACCTTTGGGAAAATATTTTGACTATCGACCTTATCTATGCCCCTCATTATTTTATAGACTTCTATAAGATCACCCCTTAACCTCCTACTCTCCAGGGAATAAAGTCCCAGTCTGTCTAACCTCTCCCTGTAAGTCAAACCATCAAGTCCCGGTAGCATCCTAGTAAATCTTTTCTGCACTCTTTCTAGTTTAATAATATCCTTTCTATAATAGGGTGACCAGAACTGTACACAGTACTCCAAGTGTGGCCTCACCAATGCCCTGTACAACTTCAACAAGACATCCCAACTCCTGCATTCAATGTTCTGACCAATGAAACCAAGCATGCTGAATGCCTTCTTCACCACCCTATCCACCTGTGACTCCACTTTCAAGGAGCTATGAATCTGTACTCCTAGATCTCTTTGTTCTATAACTCTCCCCAACGCCCTACCATTAACGGAGTAGGTCCTGGCCCGATTCGATCTACCAAAATGCATCACCTCACATTTATCTAAATTAAACTCCATCTGCCATTCATCGGCCCACTGGCCCAATTTATCAAGATCCCGTTGCAATCCTAGATAACCTTCTTCACTGTCCACAATGCCACCAATCTTGGTGTCATCTGCAAACTTACTAACCATGCCTCCTAAATTCTCATCCAAATCATTAATATAAATAACAAATAACAGCGGACCCAGCACCGATCCCTGAGGCACACCGCTGGACACAGGCATCCAGTTTGAAAAACAACCCTCGACAACCACCCTCTGTCTTCTGTCGTCAAGCCAATTTTGTATCCAATTGGCTACCTCACCTTGGATCCCATGAGATTTAACTTTATGTAACAACCTACCATGCGGTACCTTGTCAAATGCTTTGCTGAAGTCCATGTAGACCACGTCTACTGCACAGCCCTCATCTATCTTCTTGGTTACCCCTTCAAAAAACTCAATCAAATTCGTGAGACATGATTTTCCTCTCACAAAACCATGCTGACTGTTCCTAATTAGTCCCTGCCTCTCCAAATGCCTGTAGATTCTGTCCCTCAGAATACCCTCTAACAACTTACCCACTACAGATGTCAGGCTCACTGGTCTGTAGTTCCCAGGCTTTTCCCTGCCGCCCTTCTTAAACAAAGGCACAACATTTGCTACCCTCCAATCTTCAGGCACCTCACCTGTAGCGGTGGATGATTCAAATATCTCTGCTAGGGGACCCGCAATTTCCTCCCTAACCTCCCATAACGTCCTGGGATACATTTCATCAGGTCCCGGAGATTTATCTACCTTGATGCGCGTTAAGACTTCCAGCACCTCCCTCTCTGTAATATGTACACTCCTCAAGACATCACTATTTATTTCCCCAAGTTCCCTAACATCCATGCCTTTCTCAACCGTAAATACCGATGTGAAATATTCATTCAGGATCTCACCCATCTCTTGTGGTTCCGCACATAGATGACCTTGTTGATCCTTCAGAGGCCCTACTCTCTCCCTAGTTACCCTTTTGCCCTTTATGTATTTGTAGAAGCTCTTTGGATTCACCTTTGCCTGATCTGCCAAAGCAATCTCATATCCCCTTTTTGCCCTCCTGATTTCTCTCTTAACTCTACTCCGGCAATCTTTATACTCTTCAAGGGATCCACTTGATCCCAGCTGCCTATGCATGTCATATGCCTCCTTCTTATTTTTGACTAGTGCCTCAATCTCCCGAGTCATCCAAGGTTCCCTACTTCTACCAGCCTTGCCCTTCACTTTATAAGGAATGTGCTTACACTGAACCCTGGTTAACACACTTTTGAAAGCCTCCCACTTACCAGACGTCCCTTTGCCTGCCAACAGACTCTCCCAATCAACTTCTGAAAGTTCCTGTCTAATACCATCAAAATTGGCCTTTCCCCAATTTAGAATTTTAACTTTTGGGCCAGACCTATCCTTCTCCATAGCTATCTTAAAACTAATGGAATTATGATCACTGGTCCCAAAGTGATCCCTCACTAACACTTCTGTCACCTGCCCTTCCTTATTTCCCAAGAGGAGGTCAAGTTTTGCCCCCTCTCTAGTCGGGCCATCCACATACTGAATGAGAAATTCCTCCTGAATACACTCAACAAATTTCTCTCCATCCAAGCCCCTAATGCTATGGCTGTCCCAGTCAATGTTGGGAAAGTTAAAGTCCCCTACTATTACCACCCTATTTTTCTTGCAGCTGTCTGTAATCTCCTTACATATTTGCTCCTCAATTTCCCGTTGACTATTTGGGGGTCTGTAGTACAATCCTATCAAAGTGATCTCTCCCTTCTTATTTTTCAGTTCTACCCATATGGACTCAATGGGCGAACCCTCGGATATATCCCCTCTCACTACTGCCGTGATGTTCTCCCTAATCAAGAACGCAACTCCCCCTCCTCTCTTACCTCCTGCTCTATCTTTCCTATAGCATCTGTACCCTGGAACATTGAGCTGCCAG
This sequence comes from Heptranchias perlo, assembly GCF_035084215.1. NCBI lineage: Eukaryota > Metazoa > Chordata > Chondrichthyes > Hexanchiformes > Hexanchidae > Heptranchias > Heptranchias perlo. The sequence goes on from NW_027139480.1 coordinate 65,422, forward strand.
TCCTGCCCCTCCCTTAGCCATGTTTCAGTAATAGCTATAACATCCCAGTCCCATGTACCCATCCATGCCCTGAGTTCATCTGCCTTGCCCATCAGACTTCTTGCATTGAAATAAATGCAGTTTAATCTCGTCTTCCCTTGGTCTTTGCCCTGCTTTCTCAGACCATCTGTCCGGTCATGTTCTGTACACTCTCCCTTACTGCCTTTTGTTTCTGTCACCACTTTATTTCCCACTGACTTCCTGCATCGGTTCCCATCCCCCTGCCACATTAGTTTAAACCCTCCCCAACAGCACTAGCAAACACTCCCCCTAGGACATTGGTTCCAGTCCTGCCCAGATGCAGACCGTCCAATTTGTACTGGTCCCACCTCCCCCAGAACCGGTTCCAATGGCCCAGGAATTTGAATCCCTCCCTCTTGCACCATCTCTCAAGCCACGTATTCATCTTAGCTATCCTGTCATTCCTACTCTGACTAGCCCGTGGCACTGGTAGCAATCCTGAGATTACTACCTTTGAGGTCCTACTCTTTAGTTTAACTCCTAACTCCCTAAATTCAGCTTGTAGGACCTCATCCTGTTTTTTACCTATATCGTTGGTGCCTATATGCACCACGACAACTGGCTGTTCACCCTCTCCCTCCAGAATGTCCTGATGAAATGGGCGAAGAAGTAGTTATTGAGTAGATTTTGAAGGTAGGAGGGTCAGTTAGCAAGGTCACTTTTCCCCAGTTCTGCCACTTCCTTTGCTGTTTACAAGCCTAAATGACGATTATCTCTTCTCTCCACTTATATTGAATGGCCCGCCGTGAGTTTTTGTAATTTATGTTGTTTGTTTAAAGCTCGGTTTTACGATGAACCGATGGACGTCAAAACCTCCCGTGGATGGAGGACTGGTTGATTTTATGGAAGGGGCAAATCTCACTTGGCAGGAAAAGGGACCTTCAACCGAATGCACAGAAATAACTCCGTTAGTGAACCCTGGTCTACAGAAGCGATCGTAACACGAAACACTTCACCAGCCTGATCACAAGAGCCGACACTGGAGACTACCTTCCTGACTGAAATCTGCGTGTGGGATTTAGGCCTGAATCGGTCCTCTTCAGTGTGAAGCGGCCCGGCAGGCGGCTGGCAGACACAGCTCGGAATTGGACACGATTCACTCCTGCATCAATGGCTGGTTCAGAAACCGCTCTGGCTGCTGCTGCTCCCACACTCAGGGTGCTATTCTCTCTTCTGGATCCGGCTCCAACTCTTCACTGTTGACTGGAGCGCGTCAGAACCGTGTGCAAATCCAGACCCGAGTACATCGACTCGGGGACTGGCGATTAGTTTTATATTGGATCATTGTTTAAGGTATGGACTGTTCAAAATTTGTGTAATAGTAATTAACATAATTATTTCCAGCTCCTCCTGCTCACTGGCGCTCGGTCTTTCACCCTGTGATATACCCTCAGTCTCACTATATACATCCTCTCGAGAGGGTGCACCTGGGCTGGTGATGGAAACGGTGAATCAGGTACAGCAATGGACGCTTCGGAGTTACTAAGCTTACTGTCATATCCTTACTTCTTTAAATGGTGGGAGACCTTATAATTAACAACAACTTACATTTATATAGCGCATTTAACATACTAAAATGTCCCAAGACGCTACACAGGAGCGCAATTAGATAAAATTTCACACAGATCCACAAAAGGAGATATTCGGACAGGTGAACGAAAACTTAGTGAAAAAAGGGCGGTTGTAATCAGCATCATAATGGAGGAGAGAGAGGAGGAGGGGTTTAAGTCGGGTATTCCAGAGATTTGGGCCCAGGTAGCTGAAGCCAAGACCGCCAATGGTGGATCGATTAAAATCAGGAGTGCACAGGAGACCATAATTTGAGGAACGCAGTGATCTCGGAGGGTTGTGAGGCTGGGGGAGGTTACAGCCATAGGGAGAGGCGAGGCAAAGGAGGGATCTGAACATATGGATGAGATTTTTTAAATCGAGGCATTGGCGGAACGGGAGCCAAAGTCGGTGAGCGAGCACAGGGGTGATGGCCAGTTTCAAAGCTGAGCACCGTGTGCAGGATCGGAGGGACAGTGCGACTCGGGATAATTGGCCTGGGGCAGTGAGAACACATCTTGGGCATTAAGATATTCAATATCTGAAAGAGACAGGGAGATGAGATATTTATGTCAGTTATCCTGGCATCTGCAAAATCCATCGTCTCTCAGTGACCAACATCTTTCTTACCCTCTCCTTGCTTTCCTGGTAATGTGTTTTTTTCAGTCGTTTCATTTGCTTCCAACATCTAATTCCCCCGACATTTGGTGGAGCAGAGGATGCTGGAGCAAAATAACAGACAGAAGCAGACGGTGATGGCAGGTGAAACTGGCAGAAAATGTGAGCGTCACTTGCTTCAAATGAGGCCTGAGTGGCCGGCGTTGCCTTGCACCTTTCCGAGGAGATGCGTTGATCAGGTAGGTTTGTTTTGGAAATGGAAACAGTTACACCAGCAGCTTGTGATAGTATTTCCCGTCACTGTCCACTTCATGTTCATGCCTGCCCGCACTTGGTGCTTTCATTCTCTGAAGAAGTCTTTCGTGTTCTTCCAGTAAATTTCATTTTGTACGAGCAGCTTGTCTGGGGCCAAAGTGACCTGAATTTCAAGGGGACAAGTCGGAAAAGCAGCGTTGGTCGGCTTGCTTGCAGGAAAATTGCAGCTGGTTCCCTGGTGGTTAGGATTCGGATGCAGGTCAGGGTGGTTTTCTGGAAGGAGCAAATCAACTAGGCCTAAAAAACACCTCCAGCCCAAGGCAACAAAATTGTTCCGTCTTTGTAAAAGACTGAATGTCAGGACTGAGATTCAAACCCACGTCTCCACGCGAGCTGAACGCAGTGCCCGAGACTTCCGACTCGTGGGTGCAGTGGTACATTCTCTCATTTCCAGATTAAAAGCCAAAGACATTTTTACTCATTCTGGACTTCGTTAAATGTTTCAGGAGGTCTGAGTGACTGGGATACAATCTCCCCACTAATTCCTACCCATGTGCTCGGTGTATGGGGAGCTTTGATCGGGTCATGGTATCTTTTTTCCCCAGGGAGGAGCAGTAATGCGATGTCTGAGGCTGCATTCACTGCTTTCCACCGGCAGCGGGTGAATGGAAAAAGCGGGGCCAGACAGGCGGCCTCAATTTTGCTGCTTGTCGCGGCCTCACTTACTCTGGGAGCTGGGGTGCAGTGAAAAACTGATGGCTTTGTTGCCACGGCTGCAATGCGTTTACGACCTATTGTTATTAATGGTGGCAGCGCTGCAGGATCCTTCAATGATCTCTCACAAATCAACTGAAACCATTCGGAATGTGCAGCTTTGAGAGGGGCTTTCTGCATCGTCAGAGCAGGAAACGTGAGTGAGGGAGAGACACTGCCGTTATCTGTGTGCTGTTTGACCATGTGTAGAACTACAGAGAAAGAAAGAATACACCGGGGATGAGAGATATTGCATTATTTTTATTTTACCCTCAACATGAAATATTGTATTGTTTGTAATTATTCATGTTTAATGAAGAATGTCTTCAAAATGATTCCACCCGACATTGAAACGGGAGCTTTCTTTTTATGAGGCGAAATGTCATAACCGCTACGGAAACTCAGCTCTATGAACTGTTGTAGGAACAACTCAAAGAAGAGAATTGGGTTCTCTCAATGCTTGTAGTGCGGGAAATGCATTCGATTCCCAATCAGGGAATTAATCTTTACGAAACATTTTACCATGTTAATTACGCAAAACACGTTAAAATCTGTAAAAAAAAAAGATGAATAATTGTTCCAATCACCATCAATCAACCGATGACTTTCTGTTTCAGACTGAAGGAAATCCTAACATGGTTATCGAGACAGTCAAAACTTTAATACGTTTTTGTGTTTTGCCTGTGTTGAATTGTCTTCCGTGCTCATTTTACAAACGGCATTTTAGGACTGGGTTAAAAATGTTCCGTGCTTATGACACCAAGAATCTGGCGCAGTCTTTGTTAAATTTCCGACCTCACTAAAACACAACGGTAACTCTTGCCCCACTCTATGATACAACCGCAACTAGTGCCGCCTCATTTAAAGAACCTTAACTAGTGCCCCCCCCACTATTTAACAACCTCAAGTGTGTATATACAAAGTGTGAGTGTGTTTATTTGACTGTGATATTTATGTAATAGCAGCCTCCAATCCCTCCGTGTCTATGGAAAGTTTGATATGGAGATGCCGGTGATGGACTGGGGTTGACAATTGTAAACATTTATACAACACCAAGTTATATTCCAACAAATTTATTTTAAATTAAATTCCACAAGCTTTCGGAGGCTTCCTCCTTCGTCGGGTGGATGGTGGAAATGATATGTTCGAATCCTTCGCATTTGAAAAACATAGAACAATGCCTGGTGAGTACTGCCCGTTGCCATGGCAATCACAGTGAGCAGACAGAAAGGTGTCATCTGAAAGGCAACTGAATATACAAACCACCTCAAAAAGAGAGAGAGAGAGAGAGAGAAGGAAGACAGTCAATGACCCGTTATATTAAAAACAAATAACATTTGTTCGCTGCTGGGGTTACGTGCAGTGTGACATGAACCCAAGATCCCGGTTGAGGCCGTCCTCATGGGTGCGGAACTTGGCTATCAATTTCTGCTCGACGATTTTGCGTTGTCGTGTGTCTTGAAGGCCGCCTTGGAGTATGCTCACCCGAAGGTCGGTGGCTGAATGTCCATGACTGCTGAAGTGTTCCCCGACAGGGAGAGAACCCTCCAGTTTGGCGATTGTTGCGCGGTGTCCGTTCATCCGTTGTCGCAGCGTCTGCATGGTCTCGCCAATGTACCATGCTCTGGGGCATCCTTTCCTGCAACGTATGAGGTAGACAATGTTGGCCGAGTCACAGGTGTATGAACCGTGCACCTGGTGGGTGGTGTCCTCTCGTGTGATGGTCGTATCTGTGTCGATGATCTGGCATGTCTTGCAGAGGTTACCGTGGCAGTGTTGTGTGGTGTCATGGACGCTGTTCTCCTGAAAGCTGGGTAATTTGCTGCGAACAATGGTTTGTTTGAGGTTGGGTGGCTGTTTAAAGGCGAGTAGTGGAGGTGTGGGGATGGCCATAGCGTGGTGTTCGTCATAATTGATGACATGTTGAAGGTTGCGAAGAACATGGCGTAGTTTCTCCGCTCCGGGGAAGTACTCGACGACGAAGTGTACTCTGTTGGTTGCGTCCCGTGTTAGTCTTCTGAGGAGGTCTACGCGATTTTTCGCTGTGGCCCGTCGGAACCGTCGATCGATGAGTCGAGCATCATATCCTGTTCTTACTCGGGCGTCTTTCAGCGTCTGTAGGTGTCCATCGCGTTCCTCCTCGTCTGAGCAGACCCTGTGTATTCACAGGGCCTCTCCATAGGGGATGGCCTCTTTGACGTGGTTAGGGTGGAAGCTGGAAAAGTGCAGCATCGTGAGGTTGTCCGTGGGCTTGTGGTAGAGTGAGGTGCTGAGGTGCCCGTCTTTGATGGAGATTCGTGTGTCCAAGAAAGAAACTGATGCTGAGGAGTAGTCCATGGTGAGCTTGATGGTGGGATGGAACTTGTTGATTTTATCGTGTAGTCTCTTTAGTGATTCCTCACCGTGGGTCCATAGAAAGAAAATGTCGTCGATGTATCTGATGTACAGTGTTGGTTGGAGGTCCTGTGCAGTGAAGAAGTCGTGCTCGAACTTGTGCATGAAAATCTTGGCGTATTGGGGTGCGAATCTGTTCCCCATTGCTGTTCCGTGTGTTTGGGTAAAGAACTGGTTATTGAAGGTGAAGACAGTGTGATCCACGATGAAGCGGATGAGTTGTAGGATGGCGTCTGGAGATTGGCTGTTGTTGGTGTTGTGTATTGATGCTGTCGCAGCGATGCCGTCCTCGTGGGGGATACTGGTGTAGAGTGCCGAGATGTCCATCGTGGTGAGAAGTGTTCCTGGTTCAGCAGGTCCGTGGGTACTGAGTTTTTGTAGAAAGTCTGTAGTGTCGCGACAGAAGCTGGGGGTTCCCTGCACGATGGGTTTCAGGATGCCCTCGATGTATCCAGAAAGGTTCTCACACAGGGTTCCGTTGCCTGATACGATAGGACGTCCGGGTGTGTTGGCTTTGTGCATCTTTGGGAGTCAGTAGAAGTCTCCCACGCGGGGAGTACGTCGGATGAGAGTGCGTAGGATGCTTTGAAGGTCTGGATCGAAGGTCTTGATCAGTTTGTTGAGCTGATGGGTGTGTTCTTTGGTCGGGTCTGTGGATAACCGTCTGCAGTGTTCCTGGTTGTCCAGTTGTCGGTATGCTTCTTTGCAATAGTCCGTTCTGTTCTGTATGACAATGGCTCCTCCTTTGTCCGCTGGTTTGATGACGATGTTGCGGTTGGTCTTGAGAGCTTTGATGGCGTTGCGTTGTGCTCGGGTGACATTCTGGACTGTCATCCGACTGCGGCTGATGAATCTGGCATAGACGCATTTCCTGACAGCTTGAGCATACATGTCAAGCTGAGGGCAGCGACCCTCTGGAGGAGTCCAGTGTGACTCTTTCCTCTTCGGTTGCTGTACCGCGGAGCCCTCTGTCTGCTGTTCCGGATCGTTGATTGTCTCATTGGGTTCGCTGCTGAAATCTTGGGGTTTGTGTTAGAATTCCCGGAGCCTCATTCTCCTGATGAATTCCTCTGTGTCTGCCGCGAGACTAGTGGGGTCCATTTTGGTAGTGGGGTAGAAATTGAGCGCTCGGCTGAGAACTTCAATTTCGTCTGGTTGAAGGGTGTGGTCGGACAAATTGACGATAGACTTCCCTGTGGTTGCAACCGTGGTACCAGGGGAAGCTTGGTCGATGCTGGTGATGATGCTGAGTTTCTCAAGCTTCCTGCTCTTGGTTTTCATGTAGGCAGCGTAGTTCCGTTGCCTCGTCTGTTTGGCGGTATATCGTAGCTGGTCTGCTATGTCCTGAGTACAGTTTGAGAGTATGGACTCCATCTTAGTTTCGAGGTTGCAGCGTCTGCTGTGGAGTTGGTGTACGAGATGGTTGCGGAGTGTGCGAGAGGTACGACGGCAAAGTCTCTCAGCGTAATCCGAGTTGCATGTGGAATTGATTGGGTTCGTGATCTGTCGCCCTTTCGGGATCTTGTCTGCTTTCTTGCAGCTCTGTAAAAACTTGATATCTGTGTCTAAACGCGCGATCTTCTTGGATATCCTTTCCACTGTGAGCCGGCAGCTTGTGGTGTCGATGGAAGCCATGATGTGGAGATGCCGGTGATGGACTGGAGTTGACAATTGTAAACAATTTTACAACACCAATTTACAGTCCAACAAATTTATTTTAAATTCCACAAGCTTTCGGAGGCTTCCTCCTTCCTCAGGTGAGTGGTGTGGAAATGAAATTTTCGAATCCTTCGCATTTGAAAATCACAGAACAATGCCTGGTGATTACTGCCCGTTGCCAAGGCAATCACAGTGTGCATACAGAGAGGTGTCACCTAAAAGGCCACCGAATATACTAACCCCCCCCACAAAAAAAAAAGAGAGAGAGGGAGAAAGAAGACAGTCAATGACCCGTTATATTAAAAACTGTTTCAACCTATAATAATACATATCATAGACCCGGAGCATCTCTCATCTCTACAACAACGTGTAACATAGGCTTGAAACATTTCTAATCTCTAAAAGATTGTACAACATAGACTTGGAGCATCTCTAATCTCCACAACAATGTGTAACATAGGCCTGGAGCTTCTCAAATCGCTAAAACAATGTTTAACATAGGCCTGAAGCATTCCTAATCTCTAAAACAATGTGTAACATAGGTCTGGAGCTTCTCTAATCTCTCCCACAATGTTTAACCTAGCCCTGGAGCTTCTTTAATCTCTACAATAATGTGTAACGTGGGGCTGGTGCATCTATAATCTCTACAATAATGTGTCGCATGGACCTGTAGCATCTCTAATCTCTACAACAATGTGTGACATAGGCCTAAAACATTTGCAATCTGTACAACTTGTAACAACGTCCTGAAACCACTTTAATCATTAAAATAATGTGTAACACAGGTCTGAAACATCTCTATTCTCAACAACAAAGCCCTACAACATAGACAAGTTATAATCCCACGTTATACACTGTTAAAAAGATCACAGATGTTTCAGGCCTATGCTCCAGGTTGTTGCAGAGATTACAGATGTTCCAGACGTATGTTAAATATTTTTGTAGAGGTAAACGATGTTCCAGGCCTGTGTTACTTGTTGTTGCAAAGATTGCATTCTTTTCAAGCTTGTTTTATACATGGTTGCAACGATGACAGATGTTTCATGCCCACGTAGAATCGTATATTCACAGAATGGTTCCAGCTCAGAAGGAGGCCATTGAGCATGTGTCGGCTCTCTGGAAGCACAATCCAGTTAACCCCACTACCCGCCCTTTCCGCGTAGCCCTGCAGATGTTTCCCTTCAAGCACTTGTCCAATACCCTTTGCAAAGCCAAGATTGAATCTGCCTCCACCAACCTTTCAGGCATTGCATTTCAGATCATAACCGCTCGCTAAAAAAAATTCCTCATTTCGCCTTTAGTTCTTTTGCCAAACACCGAAAATCTGTGTCCATTGGTTCTCGACCCTTTCGCCATTGGGAAGAGTTTCTCTATATCCACTCTGCCTAACCCCCTCATGATTTTGTACACCTCGATCAAATCTCCTCTCAATCTTCTGTGCTCTAAGGAGAACAATCCCAGTTTCTTCAGTCTATCCACATAACTGAAGTCCCTCATCCCTGGAACAATTCCAGTAAATCGTTTCCACATCCTCTCTAAGAGGTTCACATCCTTCCTAATGTTCAGTGCCTGGAACGGGACACAATGCACCAGTAGTTGCTGAACCAGTGTTTCATAAAGGTTGGTCATAACCTCCTTGTTTTTGTACTCCATGCCCATATTTATAAAACCGAGGATCCCTTTCGTTTTTTCACCGCCTTCTCAGCCTGACCTGCCACCTTCAACGACCTGTGCACATAATCCCCCAGGTCTCTCCATTGCTGCACCCCATTTACAATTGTAACCTTTCGTTAATATTGCCTCTCCTCTTTCTTCCGACAGTGGTGCAAATTTTTGCAATTGATAGCAATATTTAAGGCCCATGTTACACATTGATTCAAAGATTAGCGATGTTTCAGACCTGCATTACACATTGATTCAAAGATTATAGAGGTTTCAGACCTGCGTTACACATTGATTCAAAGCTTACAGATGTTTCAAACCTATGTTACATATTGATGCAAAGATTACAAATATTTCAGACCTACCTTGCACATTGATTCAAAGATTAGAGAGGTTTAATACCTTTGTTACATATTGCTGCAAAGATTACAGATGATTCAGGCCTATGTTACAGATCGTTGTGGAGATCAAAGATGTTTCCAGCCGAAGTTATACATTGTTGTAGAGATTAGCGATGTTTCAGATTGATGTTACACATTGTTGCAGAGATTAGTGATGTTCCAGCCCTATGTTATGAACTGTTGCCGAGATTAGAGGTGTTTCGGGTCTATTTTATACATTGTTGCAGTATTTATTGGTGTTTCAGGACAATGTTGCACGTTGTTATGGTGATTGCAGATACCACAGGCCAATTCGTACACATTGTTGTCGAGATGACAGGTGTTTCAGGTCCATGTTATACATTATTGCAAAGATTGCCGATAATTCAGGCAAATGTTACAGTTTGTTGTACAGATTGGTGATGTTTCATCCCTAGGTTTTAAATTGTTGCAGAGATGAGCAAAGTTTTAGGCCTATGTTACAATTTGTTTTAGAGATTAGAGATGTTTCAGTCCTATGTTAGACATCGTTGGAGCAACTGCAGATGTTTCCGTCCCTTGTTAAACATTTATGTAGTCCTTACAGATGTTTCACGCCTATGTTGAACATTGTTGTAAAGATTATTGATGCTTCATAGGAACATAGGAACAGGTGTAGGCCATTCAGCCCCTCGTGCATGCTCCGCCATTTGATAAGATCATGACTGATCTGTGATCTAACTCCATATACCTGCCTTTGGCCCATATCCCTGAATACCTTTGGTTGCAAAAAGCTATCTATGCTGCACATTTTCGCAACAATTACAGATTTTTCAGGCTTATGTTACAAATTGTTCCAGGTAAGATATGTTTAAGGGCTATTTTATATATTGTGCAGATATTAGAGAAGTTTCCAGCCAATGTTGTACATTATTGTTGAGATTGGCCTTGTTGCACGGAATAAAGACTTTTCTGGCTTACGCAACACATTGTTATTGAGATTAGAGATGCTTTAGGCCTTTTTTATACATTGATGTGAAGATTAGGGATGTTCCCGGTCTATGTTACACATTTTTGTATTTATTAGAAATGTTTCAGTTCGATGTTACACGTTGTTTTATACATTAGAAATGATTCAGGCCTAAGTTACACATTTTTGTATACATTAGAGATGATTCAGGCCTATGTTACACATTGTTGTATATAATAGAGAGGATTCAGGCCCATTTTACACGTTGTTGTGTACATTAGAGATGATTCAGGCCTAAGTTACACCTTTTTGTATGCATTAGAGGTGATTCAGGCCCATGTTCCACATTGTTGTTTAAATTAGAGCTGATTCAGGCCAAAGTTACACATTTTTATATACATTAGAGATGATTCAGGCCCATTTTACACATTGTTGTTTACATTAGAGCTGCTTCAGGCCTATGTTACACAATGTTGTATACATTCGAGATGATTCAGGCCCAATTTACACATTATTGTTTACAATAGAGATTATTTAGGCGGATATTACACATTGTTTTATATATTAGAGATATTTCAGGCGTATGTTACACATTTTTGGATATTTTATAGATGATTCAGGCCTGTGTTACACATTGTTGTATGCATTATAGATGATTCAGGCCTCTGTTACACATTGTTGTATACATTAGAGATGATTCAGGCCTATGTTGCACATTGTTGTATACATTAGAGATGATTCAGGCCTATGTTACACATTGCTGTGTAATTAGAGATGTTTCAGGCCTATGTTACATATTGTTGTTAAAATAAGTGATTTTTCAGGCTACGTTATCCATTTTTGTTTACATTAGAGATGTTTCAGGCCTGTGTTATAACATTGTTGTATACATTAGAGATGTTTCAGACCTATGTAACCCATTGTTGAATATATTAGTGATAATTCAGGCCGATGTTACACATTGTTGTTTACATTAGAAATGTTTCAGGCCTATGTTACACATTTCTGCTTACATTAGAGATGTTTCAGCCCTACTTTACCGATTGTTGAATATATTAGAACATTTCCAGGCCGATGTTGCACATTGTTGCAGAGGTTAGAGCTGTTTCGTTCCAGTGCCAGCTCTGTGAAAGACCTATCCAATTAGTCCGATTCCCCTGCTCTTTCGCCATAGCCTTGTATTTTTCCCTTGAAGTGTTCCCTTTGTTGATCTTTGTATCTTTCTCATTCGCCAGGATCTGTGCCATTTTTTGTCTTTTTGTATGCCCTTTCCTTATGTCTTATACTTTCCCTTACCTCTTTAGTTGTCCATGGCTGTTTTTTTTTGCCAAGTAGAGTTCTTGCCCCTCAGCGGTATAAACCGATTCTGTATCACGTTAAATGTTTCTTTGAACATTTAACACTGATCATCAGTCGTTTTACCCATTAACAGATTTGCTCAGTTTACTGTGGACAGTCTCTGTCTCATCCCATTGAAGTCGGCCTTGCCCGAGTCTAGAATCTGAGCAGCTGATTCGCTTTTTTCCGTTTCAAACACTGCATTGAACTCGATCATGTTATGATCACTATTGGATAGATGTTCACGCACAGTTAAGCTGTTAACTAAATCTGGTTCATTACTCATTACCAAATCTAGTATGGCTTGCCCCCTTGTTGCCTCTAGGACATACTGCTGTAGAAAACTATCCCGGACACACTCAAGAAATTCACTACGTTTCTGACAGTTGCTAGTCTGCTTTTCCCAATCTATGTGAAGGTTGAAGTCCCCCATTAAGACCACAATGCCTTTCTTACAAGCTTGTCGAATCTCTGCATTTATACAATCTAGCACTTCAGAGCTGCTGCCAGGGCTCCTAAAAACAACTCCCACTCTAGTCTTAGATCCTTTCCTATTTCTCAATTCAACGCATAAGGTCTCTGTTGACTGCTTACCTCTCGTTATATCCTCCTTTATCATTGAAGTGATTTCATCTCTAATCATTAAGGCTACTCCTCCCCCTCTTCAATTTACCCTATCTCTCCTGTAGACCTGATAACCTTGTATAATTAGTTCCCATTCCTGGCCATCAATGCAGCCAAGTCTCAGTAATATCTACAATATCATACCCTCCAATTTGAATTTGAACCTGTAGTTCATTTAATTTATTCCTTATACTCCGTGCATTTGTATATAGAAATCTTAGTTGGGCCACACACCCTCGCCTGACCTTCATCTTTGATGCTGGGTTAATCGCCTTACGCCATCTAGTTTTTATTTTATCTGTCGTGCCGAAAGTACACTTTCTTTCCGCTGCTCTACGCTATTCTCTTTCACTTGTTCTTGAACAACTGTTTGTACTATTTGAATTGTAAATTTCCCCTGGGTCTTCCCCTCTCTTGCTGCTCTCAAATTTATACACTTCTGACTCCCCGCTCAGGTTCCCATCCCCCTGCCACTCTAATTTAATCCTTTCCCAACAGCACTAGCAAACACCCAGGCGGGGACATTGGTCCCGGTCCTGCTCGGGTGTAATCCGTCCAGTTTGTACAGGTCCCACCTTCCCCAGAACCGGTCCCAATGCCCCAGGAATCTAAATCCCTCCTTCCTACACCATCCCTGCAGCCCCGCATTCATCCTGTCTATTCTCCTGTTCCTATACTCACGAGCACGGGGCACTGGTAGTAATCCTGAGATCATTACCTTTGACGTCCTGCTTTTCAATTTATCTCCTAACTCATTAAATTCACCTTGCAGGACCTCATCGCTTTTTTACCTATGTCGTTGGTACAAATATGGAGCATGACTACTGGCTGTTCACCCTCCCCCTCCAGAATGCCCTGCATCCGCTCCGTGACATCCTTGACCCTAGCACCAGGGAGGCAACATACCATTTTGGAATCACGTTTGCGGCAGCAGAATCGCCTATCTGTTCCCCTTACAATTGAATCCCCGATCACTATAGCCCTGCCACTCTTCTTCCTCCCCTCCTGTGCAGCGGAGCTACCCGTGGTGCCCCGAACTTGGCTCTTGCTGCGTTCCCCTGATAAGCCATCTCCCCCAACAGTATCCAAAGCAGAATATCTATTTGAGAGGGAGATGGCCCGAGAGAACTCCTGCTCTACCTGCCTAGTCCTTTTACTCTGCCTGGCGGTCACCCATTTCCTTTCTGCCTGCGTAATCTTTACCTGCGTTGTGACCACCTCACTGAACGTGCTATCCACGATAGTCTCAGCATCGCGGATGCTCCACAGTGAATCCACCCGCAGCTCGAGCTCCGAAATACGGTTAGCCAGTAGTTGCAGCTGGACACACTTCCTGCACACATGGTCGCCAGAGACACTGGTCGTGTCCATGACTTCCCACATAGTGCAGGAGGAGCATATCACGTGTGCGAGCTATCCTGCCATGATTGCCTTAGACTCTCAGACTCTCCTCCCGCCCTAGTTTTCTCCTGTTATACTGTGCTCACCTCTCGGACTCTCCTGCCTCACCTGTGACGTCGCACAGTAGTTTTCTCTTGTTGCAGGTCTGCTGCTGCTTTTATTCCCCAATCTCAGTCTTCAACGCTCAGGTCCACTGCCGCTCTGTGGAAAACGTGAGGAAAAGCAAGGCAAAGCAGCACCTCCTTCCCCCACTTCACCGAACTCCCACACTTACCAAACTCTCAGCCGTTCACTGTGTTGTCCGCATACCGTTCTGTCGCACTGACAGGCCCATGTATTTCTACAGTTTGTGACTCAGATGAGTCAGGCCTGCCCCACCTTCAGGTACCAGTTTAATCCAGCTAACCAATTAATTTCCGACAGCAGCTCTCTCTGCTGAAGCCTGGCAAAAACTTAAAAATGTAAACTTTAAAATTGAACTTAAACCGTTGAAAGCAATATGCACTGGATTTTAAAGAGATTAACCCTTAAACTCCCACACATACCAAACTCTCAGCAGTTCAATATGTTGTCCGCACACCGTCCTGTCGCACTGATAGGCCCCAGTATTTCTACAGTTTGTGACTCAGATGAGTCAGGCCTGCCCCACCTTCAGGTACCAGTTTAACCGAGCTCACCAATTAACTTCCTACAGCAGCTCTCTCTGCTGAAGCCTGAAAGAAAGTAGAAAAATTTAACTTCAAAATTGAACTTAAACAGTTGATAGCAATTGAACTTAAACAGTTGAAAGCATTCTGCACTAGATTTTAACGAGATTTTCCCGAAAACTCCCACACTTACCAAACTCTCAGCAGTTCACTGTGTTTACCGCACACCGTCCTGTCGCACTGATTGACCTGATTGAATTTTTTGAAGAGGTGACTAAAGTAATGGACATGGGAATGTCAATGGATGTTATTTATATGGACTTCCAGAAGGCATTTGATAAGTTCCACGAAAGAGATTGTTTGCTAAGTTAGAAGCCCATGGAATCGAGGGAAAAGTACGGACATGGTGAGGAAATTGGCTGAGCGAAAGGCGACAGAGAGTAGGGATAATGGGAAGGCACTCTCATTAGCAGGATATGACTAGTGGAGTCCAGCAGGGATCTGTCCTGGGGCCTCAATTATTCACAATATTTATTAACGACTTAGATGAAGGCATAGAATGTCTCGTATCTGAGTTTGCAATGACACAAAGATTGGTGGCATTGTAAGCAGTGTAGATGAAAACATAAAATTACAAAGGGATATTGATAGATTAGGTGAATGGGCAAAACTGTGGCAAATGGAATTCAATGTAGACAAATGTGAGGTCATCCACTTTGGATCAAAAAAGGATAGAACAGGGTACTTTCTGAATGGTAAAAAGTTGAAAAATGTGAATATCCAAAGGGACTTAGTGGTTCAGGTTTTTAGATCATTGAAGTGTCATGAACGGGTGCAGAAAATAATCAAGAAGGCGAATGGAATGCTGGCCTTTAAATCTAGAGGACTAGAGTACAAGGAGGCAGAAGTTATGCTGCAGGTATACAATACCCTTGTTAGACCGCACCTGGCGTACGATGAGCAGTTCTTGGCACCGCACCTTCGGAAGGACATATTGGCCTTGGAGGGAGTGCAGCGTAGGTTTACGAGAATGATACCCGGACTTCAAGGGTTAAGTTAAGAGGAGAGATTACACAAATTGGGGTTGTATTCTCCAGAGTTTCGAAGGTTAAGGGGTGATCTGATCGAAGTTTATAAGATATTAAGGGGAACGGATAGGGTGGATAGAGACAAATTATTTCCGCTGGTTGGGGATTCTAGGAGTCGGGGGCACAGTCTAAAAAATAGAGCCAGACCTTTCAAGAGCGAGATTAGAAAAAAATTCTGCACACAAAGTGTGGTAGAAGTTTGGAACTCTCTTCCACAAACGGCAATTGATACTAGTTCAATTGCTGAATTCAAATGTGAGATAGATAGCTTTTTGGAAACCAAAGGTATGAAGGGATATGGGCCAAAGGCAGGTAAATGGAGCTAGATCACAGGTCAACCATGATCTTATCAAATGGCGGAGCAGGCACGAGGGGCTGAATGCCTACTCTTGTTCCGATGTTCCTATGTTCCTAATTAAGCGTCATGCTCGTCATCAGTTCAAGAGATCAGTGAAAGCTTCCTTAGAGTTGCACAAATCTATTTCAATGCAATGTCTGCACATAAACCAATTTATGTTGTTCTAACAAAGCTGTGTCGACGAATAGTTTTCAATGTTAATTTATCTCAACAAGCCCATCTGTTGTATAAATCTCTGTCTGGTACAAGAATTTTAGCCCAGAAACTACATTTGCTCATATAGTGAACAACTAATGAGAAAACACGGTCACAACAGAAATAAGAAGATACCGAGAGGAGTAATGAAAAGCTTGGTCAAAGAGTAGGTTTAAGGAGGATGTAAAAGGAAGAGTGGGAGACTTAGCTGACTGAAGGCATGGCCACCAATGGTGGGACGGAGAGAGTGGAGGTCGGTTAAATGTAACAAGAATAACTTGTAGCGCCTTTAACATTGATAAAGATCACTAGGTGCTTCACAGGAGTATATATCAGACAAAAATAGACCCCCAGCCAATGGAGGAGATATTCGGAGGCGTGTCAAAAGCTTGGAGCATGAGATTGGTTTCTTGCAAGGTCTGAAAGGGGGAGACGGAGATGAAAGGTAGCGGGGCTTAGGGCGGGTATTTTGGAGCGTGGATATGGCTTAAGCCGCGTCTGCCAAAATTAGGGCAAATGAACTGCAGATGCACAAGCGGCCAAAGTTTGAAGAGCAGTGGGAGGGGCTGTAGAGCTGGTGGAGATTATAGAGATTGGGAGGCGTGAGGCTCTTATGTATTTAAGGTCGAAGATAAGCCATGATATTATTGAATACGGAAGCAGGCTCGAGACGATGAAAGGCCTCTTCCTGCTCCTATTTCTTCTGTTCCCATAGACGAAAGAAAAATTAAACTGCAGGCTCAGGAGACAGGAAACCATTGCATCCAATGAGGACTTGGGTGATTGGTGACGGACATTGTGCGGGATAGGACACGGACAGCAGAGTTTTGGATTAGCTTCAGTTTGTGGAGAGGCCGGAGAGGAGATCAAAGACCAAAGACGTCACAAAGGCATGGCTGAGGGTTTTAGTAGCACATGAGCTCGACGGGTGGGATGTTATTACGGATGTAGAAGTAGGCTGTCTTTGGGATGGAGAGGATATGGAGTCAGAAGTTTCGCTTATGGTCGAATAGGACGCTGCAGTTATGAACAGTCAAGATCAGCCTTAGACTAAGGCCAGGCATGGGGTTGGAATCAATGACAACGATGTGGAGGTTGTGGGACCAAAGAGCATGATTCTCCAATTGTAACTGGAGGAAATCGTGGCTCATCTAAAACACGATGTCGGTCTGAAAAACACAAAGACATTGGAAGCGTCCAGAGAAGCCGATGTTTTATAAGCGTACATCTGAAAACCAGTTTGTGACTGCGGACTATGTCACCAAATGGCAGCCTGTAGATGAGGAAAAGAAGGGAGCCATGGATTCAAACTTTTGAAACATCAGAGATAATCCGTGATAGGTTGTGAAGAGGAGCTTCTCCTGGCTGTGATCAGATAGGTGAGTGGAACCAAGCGAGGGTAGTCCCAACAAAGGAGGACAGTGTCCATTCAATAAGGGGGTCAGGGGTAGGTTTGTTGTTGGTGTATGGGGAAATTTACAAGGCTCTGCGCTAAGTGTAGACAGCTCTTTCAAAGAGCCGGCATGAGGGATCGAATGGCCTTCTTCTCTGCTGTGGGCTATATGCTTCTTTGATATCATGTGTGGAGGAGGGGAGGGGGATAGGGAGTGGTGGGCCATGGAGGGATTTAACCCAACAATGAGAATTTTAAATTTAAGGCGATGGGGATCTCGGAACCAATGAAGATAATGTGAGAACAAGCAGGTCCTGGTGCGCGTCGGAAGCTAGAGTTATGGTGTCTACAGGAGGGCATTGGAGGAATGGAGTCTGGAGGGGACAGTGGCATGGATGGGGGTTTCTATGGCAATGGGTAGAAGAAGGAATGGAGGCTGATGAGGGCATCACGTGGCCTTTGTGATGGATGTCAAATCTGGTCATGAGCTCAGCTCGGTATTACACGGGGCCAATTTTCTTGCAGTTGTTAACCAATGAAGCATAAACACGTAAATCTGCACTAAAATAGCGGAGAGAGGGATGCCAATGGGGTACATTCAGTGTCTGTCCCCGAATATCACCCACAGTCATTTCTAGGCTGTAGTCCTCAACCTACCCTTTAATGACCTTGTGTCTGACATTCAAAGTTCATATTTTAACTGGGAAACTGCAGGAACAGGGTGAAACCGGTATTCTTGTGTCCCTGGATTCAGTTTACACTGCAGAGAAATCGGTAACATTTATAAATGAATCGCCAGGAGTGAACATGATCAATAAAATTTCAACGATAGAAAAACTGTAAATGAAGCCGCTCATTATTCTTGGATCAGTCCTGTATGAGTACAGTTTTTAACTTTATTCCTGAGAGAGGTCTGATTGAGATAATATCCTGGACTTTGAGATGTTTGTGTTCGATCCACCACATTATTCTTTTTTCTCCCTGATGAAGCTTAAGGATAAGTGAAACGTCGGAGAAAAAAAGATTCCAGGCCGGAGAACTTACTGAACTAAAGAGTTTTTGGATAGTTTTTGGTGTGCGGATATTACACAGTGTGCTGAGAGTTCGGTACGTGTGGGAGTTGAAGGGTTAATCTCTTTAATTCTAGTGCATATTGCTTCAACTGTTTAAGGTCAATTTAAAAGTTTAAATTTCAAAGTTTCTGTCAGGTGTGGGAGTTGAAGGGTTAATCTCTTTAAATCTAGTGCATATTGCTTCAACTGTTTAAGGTCAATTTAAAAGTTTAAATTTCTAAGTTTCTGTCAGGTGTGGGAGTTGAAGGGTTAATCTCTTTAAATCTAGTGCGTATTGCTTCAACTGTTTAAGGTCAATTTAAAAGTTTAAATTTCTAAGTTTCTGTCAGGTGTGGGAGTTGAAGGGTTAATCTCTTTAAATCTAGTGCATATTGCTTCAACTGTTTAAGGTCAATTTAAAAGTTTAAATTTCTAAGTTTCTGTCAGGCTTCAGCAGAGAGCTGCTGCAGCAAGTTAATTGGTTAGCTAGATTCAATTGGTCCCTGAAGGTGGGGCAGGCCTGACTCATCTGAGTCTCAACTGTAGAAATACAGGGGCCTGTCAGTGCGGACTGCACGGTGTGCGGATATTACACAGTGTGCTGAGAGTTCGGTACGTGTGGGAGTGAGGTGAAGTGGGGGAAGGAGGTGCTGCTTTGCCTTGCTTTTCCTGCAGAGCCGTAGTGGACCTGAGAGCGGTGAGCGGCGGGAGAGAGCGAGACCAGAGCGGAGATATAAACAGCGCGGAGAGAGTGAGACCAGAGCGGAGATATAAACAGCGCGGAGAGAGCGAGACCAGAGCTTACTCTGAGAGCGAGACTCTGAGACCAGCGGCAGTTCGGGGTGACGTCACCAGTCAGAAAGTGACGCGGCACAGGGGAGGCAGCTGATTGGTGAGTAGGTTCAGGTGAGTATTTCTACCATTTTACTGTAAGTAAAGTAATAAGAAAGGGAAGATCTGCAGGTTTTATAGCAGATAGTGTTTTTTTTAGTGAACCTAGGTCCCTAGTATAGTTAACATTTTCTAATTTCAACGTAATTTAAAAGGGGTAACTCAGCGAAGGCAAGTCATGGCAGCAGACCTCGCACCCGTGATATGCTCCTCCTGCAAGATGTGGGAAGTCATGGACACTACCAGTGTCCCTGCCGACCATGTGTGCGGGAAGTGTGTCCACCTGCAGCTACTGACCGATCGTATCTCGGAGCTGGAGCTGCGGGTGGACTCACTGTGGAGCATCCGCGATGCAGAGAAACTCGTGGATTGCACGTTCAGCGAGTTGGTCACACCGCAGGTAAAGGGTATACAGGCAGGAAGTGAATGGGTGACCACCAGGAAGAGTAAGAGATGCAGGCAGGTAGTGCAGGGGTCCCCTGTGTACATCCCCCTCTCAAACAGATATGCCACTTTGGATGCTGTTGGGGGGGATGACTTATCAGGGGAAGGCAGCAGCAGCCAACTTCCTGGCACCACGGGTAGCTCTGCTGCACAGGCTGGGAGGAAAAAGAGTGGCAGAGCTATAGTGATAGGGGACTCAATTGTAAGGGGAATAGACAGGAGTTTCTGCGGCCGCAACCGAGACTCCAGGATGGTGTGTTGCCTCCCTGGTGCAAGGATCAAGGATGTCTCGGAGCGGCTACAGAACATTTTGGAGGGGGAGGGCGAACAGCCAGCTGTCGTGGTGCACATAGGCACCAACGATATAGGTAAAAAAGGGGATGAGGTCCTAAAAGCAGAATATAGGGAGTTAGGAGGTAAATTAAAAAATAGGACCTCAAAGGTAGTAATCTCAGGATTGCTGCCAGTGCCACGTGCTAGTCAGAGTAGAAATAGGAGGATATTTCAAATGAATACGTGGCTAGAGGAATGGTGCAAGGGGGAGGGATTCAAATTCCTGGGACACTGGAAACGGTTCTGGGGGAGGTGGGACCAGTACAAACCGGACGGTCTGCACCTGGGCAGGGCCGGGACCGCTGTCCTAGGAGGAGTGTTTGCTAGTGCTGTTGGGGAGGGTTTAAACTAAAGTGGCAGGGGGTTGGGAACCTGAGCAGGGAGAGAGAGGAAAGCGTAACAGGAAGGGACAGAAGGTATGGAGTAATAGGTAAAGTGTTAAAAAAGGAAAAAGCAGGAACTAAGCGTCACAAAACAGATTTGAAAGTTCTTTATCTGAATGCACGTAGCATTCGTAATAAAATGGACGAGTTAACGGCACAAATAACTACGTATGGGTATGATCTTGTGGCCATTACAGAAACCTGGCTGCAGGATGACAACGACTGGGAATTAAATATGCCAGGGTATTTAACAATCAGGAAGGACAGGCAGGAAGGAAGGGGAGGTGGGGTGGCTATGTTAATAAAGGAAGGAATCACTGTAATACAGAGAAATGATATTGGGACAAAGCATCAAGATAATGAAACAGTTTGGGTGGAGATAAGGAATAATAAGGGAAAAAAAACATTAGTGGGCGTAGTATATAGGCCTCCTAATAGTTGCAACTCTGCTGGAAGAACTATTAATCAGGAGATAGTCGGGGCATGTAATAAGGGAACAGCCATAATTATGGGGGATTTTAATTATCATATTAACTGGACAAATCAAATTGGGCAGAGCAGCCTTGAGGACGAGTTCATTGAGTGCATCAGGGATGGATTTCTTGAGCAGTATGTAACTGATCCTACAAGGGGGCAGGCAACCTTGGACCTGGTCCTGTGTAATGAGTCAGGATTAATTAATAATGTCCTAGTTAAGGATCCCCTTGGAACGAGCGACCACAACATGGTTGAATTCCATATCCAATTAGAGGGTGAGAAGGTTGATTCTCAAACAAGCGTACTGAGCTTGAATAAAGGAGACTATGATGGTATGAGAGGGGAATTGATTAAAGTGGATTGGGAAAATAGATTAAAGGGTAAGACGGTACCTGAGCAGTGGTGTTCATTTAGGGAGTTATTTTACAACTTTCAAAATAAATATATTCCACTGTGGAAAAAAGGGTGTAAAAGAAATGACAGCCACCCGTGGCTAAGTAAAGAAATCAAGGATAGTATCCGACTAAAAACAAGGACATATAAGGTAGCCAAACTTAGTGGGAGGATAGAAGATTGGGAATTCTTCAAAAGACAGCAAAAAGTAACTAAAGGATTGATTAAGAAAGGGAAGTTAGATTATGAAAAGAAATTAGCAAAAAATATAAAAACAGATAGCAAGAGTTTCTATAGTTATATAAAAAGAAAAAGGGTGGCTAAGGCAAACATAGGTCCCTTAGAGGATGAGACCGGGAAATTAATGGTGGGAAACATGGAGATGGCAAAAATGCTGAACAAATATTTTGTTTCAGTCTTTACAGTAGAGGACACTAAGAATATCCCAACACTGGACAAACAGGGGACTCTCGGGGGGGAGGAGCTAAATACGATTAAAATCACTCAAGAGATGGTACTCAGTAAAATAATGGGACTCAAGGCGGATAAATCCCCTGGACCTGATGGCTTCCATCCTAGGGTCTTGAGGGAAGTGGCAGTAGGGATTGTGGATGCTTTGGTGATAGTTTTCCAAAATTCCCTGGACTCAGGAGAGGTCCCGGCAGATTGGAAAACTGCTAATGTAACACCGTTATTTAAAAAGGGTAGTAGGCAGAAGGCTGGAAATTATAGGCCAGTTAGCTTAACATCTGTGGTGGGTAAAATTTTGGAGTCTATTATTAAGGAGACAGTAACGGAACATTTAGATAAGCATAATTTAATAGGACAAAGTTAGCATGGCTTTATGAAGGGGAAGTCATGTCTGACAAATTTGCTTGAGTTCTTCGAGGATATAACGTATAGGGTGGATAAAGGGGAACCAGTGGACGTAGTGTATTTAGACTTCCAGAAGGCATTCGACAAGGTGCCACATAAAAGATTATTACTTAAGATAAAAAATCACGGGATTGGGGGTAATATTCTGGCATGGGTGGAGGATTGGTTATCAAACAGGAAGAAGAGAGTTGGGATAAATGGTTCATTTTCGGACTGGCAACCAGTAACCAGTGGTGTTCCACAGGGGTCGGTGCTGGGTCCCCAACTCTTTACAATCTATATTAACGATTTGGAGGAGGGGACCGAGTGCAACATATCAAAATTTGCAGATGATACAAAGATGGGAGGGAAAGTAGAGAGTGAGGAGGACATAAAAAACCTGCAAGGGGATATAGACAGGCTGGGTGAGTGGGCGGAGATTTGGCAGATGCAATATAATATTGGAAAATGTGAGGTTATGCACTTTGGCAGGAAAAATCAGAGAGCAAGTTATTTTCTTAATGGCGAGAGACTGGAAAGTACTGCAGTACAAAGGGATCTGGGGGTCCTAGTGCAAGAAAATCAAAAAGTTGGTATGCAGGTGCAGCAGGTGATCAAGAAAGCCAACGGAATGTTGGCTTTTATTGCTAGGGGGATAGAATATAAAAACAAGGAGGTATTGCTGCAGTTATATAAGGTATTGGTGAGACCGCACCTGGAATACTGCATACAGTTTTGGTCTCCATACTTAAGAAAATACATACTTGCTCTCGAGGCAGTACAAAGAAGGTTCACTCGGTTAATCCCGGGGATGAGGGGGCGGACATATGAGGAGAGGTTGAGTAGATTGGGACTCTACTCATTGGAGTTCAGAAGAATGAGAGGCGAACTTATTGAAACATATAAGATTGCGAAGGGTCTTGATCGGGTGGATGCGGTAAGGATGTTCCCAAAGATGGGTGAAACTAGAACTAGGGGGCATAATCTTAGAATAAGGGGCTGCTCTTTCAAAACTGAGATGAGGAGAAACTTCTTCACTCAGAGGGTGGTAGGTCTGTGGAATTTGCTGCCCCAGGAAGCTGTGGAAGCTACATCATTAGATAAATTTAAAACAGAAATAGACAGTTTCCTAGAAG
This sequence comes from Heptranchias perlo, assembly GCF_035084215.1. NCBI lineage: Eukaryota > Metazoa > Chordata > Chondrichthyes > Hexanchiformes > Hexanchidae > Heptranchias > Heptranchias perlo. The sequence goes on from NW_027139480.1 coordinate 88,708, forward strand.
TAAAGGCAATTAGGGGTTATGGGGAGCGGGCAGGAAATTGGACATGAAGCTGAGTTCGGATCGGTCAATGCCCTGTGGGTGGCGGAGAGGTCTCAGGGGCTATGTGGCCGGGTCCTGCTCCGACTTCTTGTGTTCTTTAGATTTGTGGTTGGGATCAGATCAGCCATGATCTTATTGAATGGCGGAGCAGGATCGAGGGGCCGATTGGCCTACTCCTGCTCCAATTTCTTATGTTCTTATGTTCTTATGTTCATCGGATTTGGGCGTCGCTGGCGAGGCCGGCATTTATTGCCCATCCCTAATTGCCCTTGAGAAGGTGCTGCTGATCTAATGTGTTTGATCAATTGACTGTAACTAATGGAAATTATCAGGAGTATAACCATGTCACTGGAGACTTATCCGCTGTATAAATCAGGGCTTTTTGGAACGGACCAGCTCAGAGTGCCTACCGGAGCGAAGGTTTCCAGGCCAACATAAGTCACCGCTTCTCGCAGAAATGCATTATCCAGTAATATATCAGGTACAGGACATTTACTATCCTGTTCTTGCAGCCGTTGGTGTTCCAGGTCAGCCGTTGTTGGTGTTAACTCTGCTGCTATATTTGGCAAATTATTTTTTCTCCCTGCATGTTTTACACAGTGGCCTGTTCTGCTCCACTGGCTGAATGATGGAATGTCTCAAGTCTCTGCTCTTTCTATCCTGTAGCAAATGCATTATAGCTGTAATTAAGTTTTTATGTCCAACCCTGGCCTTGCTTGCGGGATTATTCTCTGTACTTACTCTATGTTGAGTAATGGAATGTCCTTAAATTCTAAACGTTCTCAATTGTCAAGTTACATTATATCCGTGATTATATTTTTATATCCAGCCCCGGCATTGTTATTGGATTGTTCTCAGTACTTCATATATTGTCGAATGATGGTATGTCCTTAACACTGATATGTTCGATCATATAACAATTACCTGATATCTTTAAAGACCATTTTTATATCCTTGGATTATCACTGGATTAGTCTATGTCCTGAATGTATTGTTGGATAATGGGATGCCCTTAGCTTCTAACCGTTCGGTCTTGTAGAAGTTACATATATTGTGTATCGAAACCTAATATTGTTACTGGATTATTCTCTGTACTGAATGTACTAGAACCAGGTGTCTTTGTTATGAGCTGATATCAGACCACCAGGAGCTGTTAACCGTTTCATGACGGGTAACTACCCTGTCCTGGAATATTTTTTCATCAATCTGTTTTCGGTGATTGATAATGAGACAGCCCAGGGTCTCAGTGTTAACAAGGAGGCAGCGCAAAGTCCTCCTGCACCTAAAACATGCTTCGGTTTAACTAGCATTTCAATGTATTTAGAATCACTGTTATGTAATATTATTTCATCATGTGTGTATCTGATGCCACTTTAGATGTCTGGCAACTGAACTGAGTTTGCTTCTGATTCTTTCACCTCTCCTTCTCTGCTGCACTGTGGATGAATTTACTGACAGTCATTGTAAAATGCAATGTTTGTAGTTATGTTGTGTCAGTTTGCATTGTTAGAATCAGGAGTCCATTTTTCTGTGGATTATTAGTATCACGTTACCGTTTTGTTAATTGAACAATCGCGCCATCTATCGCTTTTCTTCATAATTGCAGGAGATGGAATCTAAATTATTTTGAGTCCTGTCTGGAAGAGGTGTTCGATTTTGCTTATTCTATGATTTGCAGATGAAGTAAACTGTTAGGTGAAATAAGCAGACGTTCCTGAAAGTATCAGCAGATCAGGCAGCATCTGTCGAGAAAGAGACAGAGTGAACCCTTCGGGTTGATGATCGTTCCTCGGAACGGGAAGTTTAAAATGGAACAGTTTTTAAGCAAGTACAGAGCCCGACAAAGTGGGGAGGAAGGCAGGTGGGGGTTGGGTGGGTTGGGGTGGGGGGGGGAAGAACAAAGGGGAAGATCTGTGATAGGGTGGAAGGTGAGAGTGATTAAATGTCAAAATGATGCAAGATAAGTAGGGTGGCAATGGGACAAATAAATAAATAAATAAAAGATTGGTCTATAGGAACTGTAAATGGCAAAAGCAGAACCATTACCAGCACCTACAGTCGGAGAAAGTGAGAGCAGTGTTTATGATCTGAAGTAATTGAAATCACTGTTGAGTCCGGAAGGTTGTAAAGTAACTAATGGAAAGATGAGCTGCTGTTAATCGAGCTTCCGCTGAGTTTCGTTGGAACAGTGTAAGGGTCCGAGGGCACAGGGGACAGATAGGCAGTGAGATAGAGAATTAAAATGGCAAGCGACCAGAAGGTGACGGTCAGGCAAAGCGGTTACCCAATCTGTGTGTAGTCTCCCCAATGTCGAGGTGCGAAGCCTTGGCAGTGTTGGTGAACAGGTGGAGAGGTGAATGATCTGTAGACACAGTGAACTGTGCCATGGCAGCTTTAGCATTTAAGAAACTGACACAGAGAATAGGATCGGTGGAACACGTGGATGATGAAATGAATGCTGGTGTACGATGATAGGATTTAATCGGGAACGAAAATGCACTTGAGAAAGAGATGAGATTGAATGCTAGAGAGGGTGACTGAGAGAGAAGGCGATAGGCTGTGGTGTGAATAATTCATCAGAATGAACTGCTGAACCTTCCAGTACAATTAATCATGGAAAATGTGACTTGAAGGTATTTTTACGATGTGGTCAGATTGAGTGAATTTTTATTGAGGGATTCGCTGCTCTTTTATATCCCCGTCAGGTCCTCAATCTGTTTTGTGAAATCTCCTTGTTTCCCAACTTAAATCTAAACAAAATTAAACCTTACTTAAATAGTAGAATCAGTAATTTCTCGATCATAATAAATTATTTGAATATTCTATCTTTAAAGCTCGGCTGAATTCAATAAAGAACGAGGCTGGTTTAACTGAAATTTTCAGTTTAATTTTTATTGAATGTACAAAGTAAATTTGATGATGAAATTTAATCCCCTGACATCAATAATCACAGAAAAGAACTGTTGAATTTATGAGTTATATTGTGTTAGTGGGACATATAGATTAGATTTCCTCTAACACTCTGCTCCAGTCTCTTTCCCTGTGAATCCCAGCCTCTCCTCCCACTGCATTGAATCATCTTTCTCCTCATTGATTGCTTCAGTTGATCCGCTTTCTCAAACTATCTGCTCCGGACTCCCCTTCAGCTCCTCATGTCCATTTCCTTATCTCCCTCCCAATGTCACTCACTGGCTCCGTCTCCACCTGATTTTCCCGTTTAGTGCCAGCCCCTGTCGACTCTCTTAACACTGGGCAACAAAACAACAGCATCTCCCCCTGTCCCCTCGCATTCCCGACCCTTCGCTCACTTTCCCCGTTCGTCAGGAGCCCAAATCCGGCTTTAATCCGCTGGATTCGAGCTCGGAAGCGCCCCGTCTCCTTTCCAAACCGGAACTGCGCCCTCACTCAGCCATTCCAATGGATCAGATGTTCATTTTACTCACTTTATCGATCTCATAATTCATTATTGATCATTGTGTTAAAAAAAAACAATTCTCTGCCCGAAAGCGCTGCCCAGGTCTATGAATCACTTTCCATTGTTAGATGCAGCAACAAAGCTGGATGGAAATTTCACCGCAGATCCTCTCAATCTGTTGCTTTGGCTCCAGGTCTGATCAGTAATTTCTCTGCTTCCTTTTCTCTCTCTTGTAGTTACCTTGGTGGCGATTGTGATCCTGTCCCGAGGAAAGTGCGGTCTCTCCAAATGTATCAGTCGCTACCTGGTGGGAATGGCAGTGGCCGATCTCCTGGTCGTTATCACTGATCCGATATTGAGATGGATTGGTCAGATTTATCTCCCATGGTCATTCCTGGACATTACTCCCGTGTGTAGTTTTTTCATCTTCTTGAGTTATGCAACCGCTGTGGTTTCAGTTTGGCTCACAGTCGCTTTCACCTTTGATCGATTTGTGGCCATTTGTTGCGAGGAGCTGAAAACTAAATATTGCACCGAGAAAACAGCGGCTGTGGTTCTGGGAACACTGAGTGTGCTGGGCTGTTTGGAAAGTCTCCCCTGGTACTTTACACTTAAACCTGACTATATGATTGATAATGTTGCCTGGTTTTGTGTGATAACAGGAAGCTTCCGTACATACCCCGCATGGTCCGCATTTGACTTGTTTCACCTCATTTTAACCCCTTGTGTCCCGTTCTGTCTGATTTTGCTGCTCAATGTTCTGACGGTCAGACGTATTTTAGTGGCCATTCGAGCCCGCAGTGGACTCCGGGGCCACAGCAATGGAGAGAATGACAAGGATGCAGAGATGGAGAACCGAAAGAAATCCATCATTGTACTCTTCAGCGTATCGGGCAGTTTTATATTGTTATGGGTAACACAGGTTATAGTTTACATTTTTGCGCGAATTATAAACATTCAGTCTTATAACTCTGCCACTGACCCTGTTTATATCGCAGAACACACAGCAAAGATGCTGCAGCTTTTCAGTTCCTGCACAAACACGTGCATTTATGTCCTGACCCAAAATAAATTCAGAGAGGAGCTGAAGAACGCGGTAAAATACACATTCCATCTAATTGTCAAATTAGTGAGATCATGGAAGGAGCTGATGGGTTTCAAGCATTGGAACCAATTCCGAATTTATAATCCACCCCCGACACTTCTCAGGGGACGAAAAGTGCATTTTATATCAGCAGCACAGAGCCATGACAGAGCCATGACATGATCTTAAATCGGATTCTGATATTATATTTTATTGACAATCTGATTTATTGAGGCGGGGCTTGCTTTACAGACAACACTTGAATGGTTGGTCAAAATGGCCGGACTAAAGATCTCAGCTGGACTTCAACTAAATGGCTGCCGCGCAAAATGGGCAAACCTGGCAATCAAAATAGCTCCCTTAGGCCTGATCAGAATGGGTGCAGTACACATAAATGGAGAGAGAGAGAGAGACAGACAGACAGGCAGAAGAAAAGACAGTTATAGAGAGAGACGGACATACAGACCAAGGGAGAGAGAGGTCGAGATTGATGGTCAGACAGAGGGAGAGAGAGAGAAAGAGACAGCGAGAGAGACACAGGCAGAGGGCGAGAGGGAGAGAGACAGAAAGATAGTTGGAGATAGAGATCAAGACAAAGAGAGACCACGTCAATGAAGTCCCTCCTCCCTTATTCCATTTTAGTAAATATCGTCTGCACCATCTCCAGGGCTTTGACATCCTTCCTGAAGTGTCGTGCCCAGAATTAGACGCAATACTCCAGCTGACACGTCATCACTGATTTACAACGGTTTGGCTTAAATTCCTTGCTTTTATGCATTATGACTCCATTTGTCAAGCCAATGAACCGGTATGCTTTTTGTGACACTTATCAATCTGTCCTGCCAAGTTCAAAGATTTGTGCACTTAAACCCGGAGTCCTTTCTGTTCCTGCATACCATTTAAAATTGTACTATTTAGTTTATGTTGCACCTCCTCACCCTTTCATCCAATCTGCATCACTTCACAATTCCCTGCGTTAAATTTCTCTGCCATGTGCCTGCCCATTACACCAGTCTGTCTATGTCTTGCTGAAATCTGCTACTATACTGTAACTACATTGTGCAGAACTATCCCTGTAAGATATTCAATGCTGCTTCCGGAGAGCGAGTGTTTGTCTGGTGTGTGTGCGTATGTGTGTGTTTGTGTTTGTGTGTTTGTGTGTGAGAGAGAGATAGAATATAGAAAGAGAGGGAGGTGTGGAAAGGATGAGGCACAGTTGCACAGGAAGATAAACATACTAATGAAGGCAAACAGAAATGGAGATTGAGAGAATGGCAGACTCAAACTCAGAAACAGATATAGAGTTAAAGACAGAAAGAGATCAGGGGAGAGAAAGATAGAAAGGAAACGGTAGGAAAGGGAAAATAATAAGACAGTGATTGAGGAGGAGAAAAGATAAAGATAAAGAAGAAAACACATGAGAGGCGATTAGAAAGACATGAAGACGGATAGAGATACAGTCGGAGAAATAAACAGAGATAGTCAAACAAAAGACAGAAAGGAAAATAAAGTAGGAAAGAGACAGGGAGAAGGCAAGAAATGGGCCAAAGGAAAGAAGTGATAAGGACAGGGACAAAAATAAAAATCGGAACTAGGACACGGATGGAGAATACAAGGACAAAAGAAACGTAATGATAAAAAAACACCGACAAAAATGAAGACAGGTTCACATAAAGGGGTGGGAGTGTGTGTGAGGGAGATATATAGAAATAAAGAGGGGCAGAGACATGGTTGGGCAGAGATGGAGATAAATAAATAGAGAGTTATTCGGACAGAAGGGAAAAATAAAGGGAGAAAGAAAGCAGGTAAATATATATATGTAGAAAGAGAGAGAGAGAGAATGCAAACATGGATGGAACGAGAGAGAGAGACACTGATAAAGAATTATAAAGTGATAGCAGCAGGGTGGTTAATAGACAGAAGAAGTCAAACCACATCTATTAAAGACTGAGGGATAGACAGAGTACGAGAGTTTCAGACATAATAAGACGGTAAGAGGAAGAGAAAAAGAGGAATGGAAAACAAGAATAATAGAAAACAGGAGAGAGGAGGAGAAATACAAAGATTAAAGCCGAGATAGAAAGAAATGGAAGAAAATACAGAAACAAATGCAAAGGAAAGAGTGAGAAACAAACAGATTGAAACAAAGACATGTGAAAATGGGAGCGGGAAGAAACAAATAGAGAGAAAGAAACAGTCAAAGTAGATACACAGAGAGAAATAAAGAGTGAGATAGACAGGGGCAAACAAAAAGGGACAGGAGGAAGCGGAGACAGAGGTGAAAGAGTAAATGACAGATGAAGTCAGAGAGAGAGAGACAACGAGCGAGAGGGACAGGGAGGCGGTCGTAAAAAAAAGACATAGGAGGCAGAGAGAGAAGACAGACAGCGTCGTACAGACACAGAGAGAGGCAAATAGCAAAAAAAAAAGCCAAGAGCATAGATAGGAAAAGATAGAGACAAAAACAGCGGCAGAGAATTAGAAATTAAAGTAGAAATAACAAGATAGGAAAACACACAGAAAATAAATGGAGATGAACGATATGCACAGAAAACAGACACAATGAAAGACGGACCAGTATATGAAATACAGGAGGTTCGAGTCAGGAGTGAGAATAAAACATAGAAAGCATTAAATATACAAACAAACTGTGTAATCAGCCTGGAGTGTGAGTGCTGACTCGCAGGACAGCAGCAGATGAAGCCAGTGAGACAATTAATGTTTCCTTTTTTCTGGGTTAAACTCTTTTCGATTTAATTTTGACAGTTCTAAAGATGATGCCTGGAGGCTGCACAATAACGTCACTCAGCCTTGTGTAACTTACCCGGCCCATTATTTATTGCTGGAGTTTCCCAGATGCGCTGTGCAGTAAAAAAAAAAAATCTGTTAAACGAAATCCTGATACTAAATCGGCTTCAGCATGTCTGGAGGAAAGGGTCTCTTAAAAGGTGGACGGGCTTTTAAAAGGATTGTTAATGGCCCATTGTAAAATACACACAGCAAAGGATAACAGCAAGAAGAACAATCCCAGGAGGGTTGGAGGTAGTTTGAACAACTGCCGACTGAACTTGGTTACATTGTGGACCCTCAGAGAAAACAAGTGAAGTGCCAATCAATCGTGACTCTATTAGTACGAACCTATTGTTGACAAATCACCGCCCCAGTGGTTTGACTCTGTGTTAAAAAGGTCTTTAAAAGCTGACCAGAAAGTGAGTGCGGAGAGGCACATATCCACCAAGACTGCCCCGACTTCACCTTTCGCTTCCTGCCCGCACCACCACAGCTGTACTATTCATGACTGTTCGCTACCACACAGCTTGGTGCCTCGATGCAGGTTCACAGATTGTCTGTGAAGCAGATGACCTGGCGACAAGAGAAAGACATGCGACTCTCCAACGGTATCCCTCAAAATACCCAGAATCTTCCCGGCAAGCTTGAGCCAACCATCAGGATATAACTTTCGTCCTGGGATTAATCGAAGATCGACATTTGATTTCCAAACGGTTATGCATTTTGGGAATTCAGAATGTGTCCATTTTATTTTTGTTGAAGCGATTCTCAATCAGGCATAAAACCCATGCAACATGCTGTTAACAGTCGAATGTCAATTTTCCCAATGTATTAATAATAAATTATTGTTTTCTTTGAAAGCCTTTGTTTGTGCCTGAAGCTCTTTCGGGGAAAAAGCCCATTAAATTAAAAATAAAAATAAACCACGTGGAGATAAAAAACCATTGCCCCAAATTAAAGTGCAAAATCACATTGCAGCTTTTTGCTCCTCCCTAGTTTTGGTGGAGAATGCGGTCATCCTAATTTTTCACATCATAATGTTTTTGATTCTTAACTAGAAATCTTAATTTTGATATCCTGAGATATCTTATTTTGTAATTAAGGATCAGGAGATGTAGAATACAATTTTCAGGCATTCTGTGATTTTTAGAAAAGCAATCGAACTGATTTGACTTCAAATGGCAGCTAAGACACTGCTAATTGAAGCTGGAAGTAAAGCTTTAATGTACAGATATGGCGACTTTAAAGAGGAATTTGAGACTTGGAAAGACTCTTCCCACAAATTGACAACAGAAGCGAAACATGGGCCCAACTCCAACGTAGAAAATGTTGAGGTTCCAGTTGAAATTTTGACTAACAAAAAAAAGGCTCTGGTCGAATGAATTGCTAAATGGGTAGCGCTTTGAGATTTTATGAAGCGGTTATTAATATCCCAGACAATAGACCACGAATCGTTACCAGATGAAAAGGAGAAATTGGAAAAGGGAAATTGCTGGTTTAACAGTAGAAGTGTTTTCTCCCCTACCATAGCAACACCTGCTGATCAGAGTAATAATGAATCTTTAACGTTCACTGTATTAAGAGTATTGGGACCTGTCTAGGAGATATAGACAAATCAAGAACATATTAGGTTCCAAATGAAAAGTTATATGAATCCAGGACAAAGGGCGAGAAACATTTGTCCGAGTGCTGCAAGTTGAATAATTAAATACAATAGTTAGAAATACGGTTATACTCTGAATCATTTATGGGGCAAACAGTCCGTATTTCAGAAGCAGAGAATAGTGACTCAGAGGAAAAAAGCGTTTGTTCTTCTGGAAGCTCCAGTGATAGATCTCTGCCCATATCTTCTTCTCGTTTCTGGGATCAGAAAATAAATGAGCGCACAGAATCAGTTGTGGTAATCCATGGGGTTAAGCATAGGAAGAGTGTAAGCACATTAACAGTAATGAATAAAATAATGGCACCAATAAGTGACAAGTCCCAGAGGACCAGGAGGTTGCCATCCCCGGGACTTAAAGGAAGTAGTTGAGAATATTGCAGATGCCTTAAATATAATCTTGCAAAGTTCTCTCGATTCAGGAACCGTTCCTTCAGATTGGAAAATTGTACATTGCACTCCGCTGTTTAAGAAAGGTGAGCGAGGGAAACCTGGGAATGATAGACCAGTTAGCCTAACATCTGTTGTCAGGAAATGACTAGATACTCTAATTAAGGATGGAGCTACTAAATATCTTTAAAATTTCCAGCTGATCCGAGAGAGACAGCAGAGATTTGTAAAGGATATGTCATGCCTGACGAACCTGATTGAATTTTTGAAATTGTGACTAAAGTGTTGAACAGGGGAATGTCGATGGATGGTGTTTATATAGTCTTCGAGAAGGCATTCGATAAGAGACTGTTGGCTAAAGTTAAAGCCCATGGAATTGAGGGCAAATTATTGACCTTGTTAGGGAATTGGCTGAGCGGCAGGAGACAGCGAGTAGGGATAACGGATAGTTTATAAAATTGGCAGGATGTGAGGAGTGGTTTCCCGCGGGGACCTTTGTTGGGACTTCAACTGCTCACTGTATTTATTAACGAATTAGATGATGGGATAGAGAGCCACATATCCAAGTTTGCTGATGACACAAAGCATTGTAAGCAACGTAAATGGAAGTATAAAGTAATAAAGATATTAGTAGATTAAATGAATGGGCAAAACTGTTGCAAATGGGTTTCAATGTACGCAAACGTCAGGTCATCCACTTTGGAACAAAACAGGATAGATCAGAATATTTTATAAATGATAAAAAGCTCGAAACAGTGGAGGTCCAAATATACTTCGGGATCCATGTACATCGATCATTAAAATGTCAGGGTCAGGTACAGAAAATAATCGAATAGGCGAATGAAATGTTGGCCTTTATATCTAGAGGACCAGAATACAAGGGGGTAGAAGTTATACTGCAGCTATACAAAGGCTTGGTTAGACCACACCTGGAGTTCTGTCTTCAGTCCTGGACACTGCACCTTAGGATGGATATATTGACGTTGGAGGAAGTTCAGTGTAGATTTTAAAAATGATAGCTGGACTACAAGGGTTAAATTGCGAGGAGAGATTACACAAACTAGAGTTCTTTCCCTGGAATTTAAAAGATTAAGTGGTGATTTGATCGTAGATTTCAAGACATCATGGGGAACTGATAGGGTATATAGAGAGAACCTATTTCTGATGGTTGTTGAGTCTGGGAATAGGGGACATAGCCTAAAAATAGAGAAAGAACTTTCAGGAGTGAAGTTCAGAAGCATTTCTACTCGCAAAGGGTGATAGAAGTTTGGAACTCTCTTCCACAAACTGCAGTTGATGCGAGCTCTGTTGTTCATTTTAAATCTGAGATTGGTAGATTTTTGTGAACCAAAGGTATTAAGGGATATTGGGCTAAGGGGGCTATTTGGATTTAGGTCACAGATCAGCCACGATCTCATTGAATGGCCATGATGTGGAGATGCCTGTGATGGACTGGGGTTGACAATTGTAAACAATTTTACAACAACAAGTTATAGACCAACAATTTTATTTGAAATTCACAAGCTTTCGGAGGCTTCCTCCTTCCTCAGCTGAATGTTGTGGAAATGAAATCCTCGAACCCTTCGCATTTATAAATCACAGAACAATACCTGGTGATTACAGACAGTCTTTCCAACTGCCCGTTGCCAAGGCAATCACAGTGTGCAGACAGAGAGGTGTTACCTACAAGGCCACCGAATATACAAACAACCAAAAAAAAACAGAGAGAGAAAGGCAGAAACATAGAGACATCTGGAAGGAAGAGAAAGACAGCAAATGTCCCGTCACATTAAAAACAGATAACATTTGTTCGCTGGTGGGGATCCGTGTCGCGTGACATTAACCCAAGATCCCGGTTGAGGCCGTCCTCATGGGTGCGGAACTCAGCTATCAATTTCTGCTCGACGATTTTGAGTTGTCGTGTGTCTCGAAGGCCGCCTTGGAGTATGCTTACCCGAAGGTCGGTTGCTGAATGTCCTTGACTGCTGAAGTGTTCCCCGACTTTGAATGTCGGAAGAGGCTCGAAGGTCCAATTGGCCCACTTCTTTCAATATGTTTCTATTGGCACTTTAACCAACTACACCACGCAGCGAAATGACGCTCTCACAATCTCGTTGAGCTGCAGTCTGTGATTCTCCACCTGTTGTTTATGAATGAATGAATTCGTAAGTTTGTGTTTCTTTTTTCGTGAGCGGGAGAATTTTCGAAATGTTTTGAAGATTTCCCAGTAAATCATTCACACAGACTTCTCCCCAACTTTGTACGAGTGCTAAAGTTTTAAAGGCGACTGTGTTTATTGTGAGGCGGTTCGATTTATCCAGACACACATTTGGTATAAAGGTAACGGTGACCCCGACGTAATTTTAACGTGCAGCCTCCAGATCTGAATGTGCTACCTTATTGCCTCGAGGTCGTTGATGGTCAGTTCGACCTTCCTTGCTATGGAGATATTTGAGGCACCGTTTCATAAATACTAGCTTTGTGATATATAAAGACTTTCAAATCTCCACCAGCTCCTGCAGGGTGTGATCCAGCCTTGGGAAGTAGAATTCTTTCTCAGCGCCCATATCGTGCTCGTTTCAGCCGCCTTCTGTTGTGAATAGGAGTAAAAGAATGCAATGGAAAAAATAACGAGACGAAAGACACACAAATCTCCATGTGGTTTCCAACCCAGGGTATTAAAAGAAATAAACTAGGAAATTATACTCTATTTGTCTACCACCTGTTATGGGGAAGTTAATTGAATCTGTTAGTAGAGACAGAGTGATTGAACATTTGGACGAACATGAACTGATCAGAGAGAGCAAGCATGACTTTTTAAAGGGTATGTCATGTTTAACGAATCTAGTTGAATCGTTTGAGTATGTAACCAACGTGGTAAATAAGGGAGTGTCTGTTGATGTTATTTATATGGCATTCCAGAAGGCATTCGTTAGAGTTCCTCAAAAGAGACTGTTAACAAAAATGAGAGTGCATGTAATTGGAAGGAAACTATTGACAGGGATAGCGAATTGGTTAAGATGTAGATGACATAGAGTAAGGATAATGAGTGTGCTTCAATTGGCAGGATGTGACTAGACGTGGTACCCACAGATTTGAGAGGGGGGCCGCAGCATTTCACTATATTTATAAATAACTTAGATGAAGGAATGGAGAGCTAGACATCCAAGTTTGCTGACGATGCCAAGTCAGGTGGTACAGTAAATAGTGTAGATAGGAGCAGAAATGTGCAAAAGGATATTGGTACATAATTACGTGGAAAAAACTGTTTTGGATGGAGTTCAACATGGAGAAGTATGAGGTCATCCACTTCGGAACTAAGATTGATAGATCGGAATATTATCTAAATGACGAGAAGCTAGGAACTGTGGATGAGCAGAGGGAATTGGGGGTCCGAGTACAGAAATCATTAAAACCTGGTGGACAGGTACAAAAGATAATAAAAAAGACGAATGGAATGTTGGCCTCTTTCTCAAGGGGGTTAAATATAAAGGGGTGTAAGTGATGTTAAAGTTATATAAAACTCTGGATAGACCACATCTCGAGTACTGTGTTCAGTTCTGGACACCGCAAATCACGAAGGACATACTGACCTTCGAAGGGGTGCAGAGCAGTTTCACCAAAATATTACTGGGGCTAATAGGGTTAAATTTTGAGGACAGAATCCACATACGATGCTTGCATTCCCTTAAATATTGTGGTGTTTAAGATGATTAAAGGAGTTGATCGTGTAGATAGAGAGAAAATATTTCCTCTGGTGGGAGAGTCAAGAACAAGGGGGCATAACCTTTAAATTAGAGCCAGGCAGTTCAGGGTTCATGTCAAGAAATAGTTCTTCACACAGAGAGGACTAGAAATCTGAAACACTCTGCCTCAAAAAGCTGTTGAGGCTGGGCCAATTGAAAATTTCACGACTGAGATTGAGAGATTTTTGTTTGGCAAGCGTACGACGGGTGAGGCAACCAAGGTTGTAGATTGAGTTAAGACACAGGCCAGCCATGATCCAATAAAATGATGGAACAGGCTCGAGGGGCTGAATCACCTACTTCTGCTCCTACGTTGCTATAAACATTAGAGTTAGGGTTAGCGTTAGGGTGACCCTAACCCATTCACACACACCCATTCTTCAATATAAACCTCACACTCATTCATACCTATACTTCATTTTTAAACGTCATACTCAAATGTATAGAATCATAGAATCATAGAAGTTACAACATGGAAACAGGCCCTTCGGCCCAACATGTCCATGTCGCCCAGTTTATAACACTAAGCTAGTCCCAATTGCCTGCACTTGGCCCATATCCCTCGATACCCATCTTCCCCATGTAACTGTCCAAATGCTTTTTAAAAGACAAAATTGTACCCGCCTCTACTACTGCCTCTGGCAGCTCGTTCCAGACACTCACCACCCTTTGAGTGAAAAAATTGCCCCTCTGGATCCTTTTGTATCTCTCCCCTCTCACCTTAAATCTGTGCCCCCTCGTTATAGACTCCCCTACTTTTGGGAAAAGATTTTGACTATCGACCTTATCTATGCCCCTCATTATTTTATAGACTTCTATAAGATCACCCCTTAACCTCCTACTCTCCAGGGAATAAAGTCCCAGTCTGTCTAACCTCTCCCTGTAAGTCAAACCATCAAGTCCCGGTAGCATCCTAGTAAATCTTTTCTGCACTCTTTCTAGTTTAATAATATCCTTTCTATAATAGGGTGACCAGAACTGTACACAGTACTCCAAGTGTGGCCTCACCAATGCCCTGTACAACTATTTTATAAAGCAAAAGCGCAGTCATATCCATATACACAGTTTAAAACTTCCGCGGGTCCTGTTTGGAGCTCTCACGAAAGTCTGCACACTGAACGGTTAACTGTTTTCCAGACGCTGTCCGCAATGCTTTGTTTTGGATTTGCTGCCTTCTGCTGACGGCAGGCGATTAATTCGAGCGCGATATCGCCCCTAGCGGCGAAAGCTGCTTCTGACGGATGTCTCCGTCTCCAGGAGCTGGTCGGGATTGGAAAGCTCTTGTGTCACACGAAGTGCCTGAAGAGCCCATAGAATCTTGAAGGTCATCAGTGCGCTGCCTGCAGCCTGAGGTTCAATAATAGCGTGTCTGGCATCAACTTAAAGGCGCTGTGTTCGAAATAGGTTGGGGGTCATACTTTGTTTTTTGGAGGAAACTGAACCGAAATCATTCAAGATGGCAGATTTTCTTTGCTGCATCATAATAAACAATATCTTGCTATAAATTTGTCTCATTAGTTCCCCAGTGTCAGAAGGAGAATACTCTGATTTCCTCATTTATTTCGTATAAGAAACAAACACAAACAGACGTCTTAAATCAGAATCAACTCACAAATTGACACAGATAAACAGAGCGAGAGACACTGGCAGTATCGGTAAACCTGCGGGAAATAGGCAAGAGAAGCGATGAGGATACTCCTCAAACCAACCTTCTCTGCTCTGCGGTAGCTGATCGATCTCAGTGATTTGGCGCCGTGGTTTATCTGGTCAAAGCACTTGTTTAATAAATGGGACATCCTGGGTTCGCTTTATCGCGGGGCCTTTTTTTACCGCAGTGATATTTACTCATTGTGAATTTAAGGAAAAAATATCCGAGGGCGCGATTTGTAACAGTTCGGGACCCAACAAGGTAAGGATTCTGGAATTACTGTGTGCAAGCGCCCCTTCATTGTACAACAGGCATCACATAGAATGCGTCCAGAACACATTTCACCGATACTGCTCTGAAGGGCTGATTTTACAAACTTCTTTCCTTACAACCAGCAACCCATCTCCTACTCAAGGGTGCGAAGCGAAACTGGTTTCAAAGTCGTTTTCGATGTTCAGCTTTTATCCGCAACGTGCAATTGGTAGAAACTCTTTTACAACACATCTTAGTATCAATGAGAATGTCAGTCACAGGACGTTAGGGATGGAACCGCCTCTTACAATAAATACAAAGGATAATCGCTTACAAAGTGAAAAAGCCAATCCAATCTCTCAGTCTCTCTCTCTAGGTCACGTTCTCTATGAGTGGACATAAACCAGCAGAAGATGACAGAACAGTTTAGTTCGTTTCATTTTCCTTCTGGTGAGTACAGTTGAAGAGAATGATCGCTGTGTTCTGCTGGACAAATAACCGGAATGAGCAGTGTATCTGGTTCCGACGGTACCCAGTGAACCATCCACGTGTATATCTGATATTTACACTGATAGCTTCCTCCCGCACTAATTACAGGAAACTTTTGTCTCACGGTTCAACCACACTTCAGAAGTCCAGAAACACAAAGAATGGTAAACGCCTCCTGATGATGTCAAATCGAGATGAAAGAAGTTTGCAGGTTTAGAGAATCATAGAATGATACGTTCTTACAGAACAGAACGAGGCCCTTCATCCAGTCGGGCCCGTGCCGGTTCTTTGAATGAACTGTCCAATTCAATCCCACTTCCCAGCTTTTTCCACATTGTCCTGCAAATTAGTCCTGTTCAAGTACATGTCCAATTGCCTTTTGAAAGGTCCTATCGAGCCTGATAGGCACTTTCAGGTAATGCGTTCCAGATCTTCATAACCCTCCGTGTGAAAAAATCTCTTCATTTCCCCTCTAGTTCGTTGGCCAATTATTTTAAATCTATTACCTCTGGTTACCGACCCACTTGCCAAAGTGAACACTTTCTCCCTACTTGCTCAATCAAAACCCCTCATTATTTTGAATACCTCTATAGGTATCCCAGAACCTTCTCTGCTCTAATGAGAACAATCCTAGCTTCTCCAAACTCTCCACATAACTGAAGTCCCTATTCGCTGGTATCATCCTGGAAAACCTCGACTGTGCCCCCTCAAAGACCTTGACATCCTTCCTAAAGAGTGGTGTCCAGAATTGTACGCAATACTCCAGCTGAGGCCTAACCGGTGTATAATAAATGTTTCGCAAAACTTTATTGCATTCATACTCTATGCCTCCATTAATAAAGCCCAGGATCCCATATGTTTTTTAAAGCCTTCTCAACTTGTCTTGCCACCTTCAAAGATGTGCACACATATACCCCCAGATCTTTCTGTTCCTGCTCGCCCTTTAAAATTGTACGATTTCATTTATATTGCCTCTCCTCATACTTCCAGCAAATGTATCACTGCACTTCTCTGCGTTAAATTACATCTGCCATGGGTCTACGCATTTTACTAGTCTCTCTGTATCCTCCTGAAGACTGTTACTATTCGCCACATTGTTTACCACGTTTCTGAGTTTCGTGTCTGCTGAAAACTTTAAATCATATACTGTTTACCTAAGTTCAGGTCAATAATATACACCAGTCCTAGATCATACTGTGTCACTGTCTGTTTAATCGTGGTGTCCTGTCGTTCCGGATCATTCTGTATATGTTGAAAATGGGTCTGCCGTCAGTGCCGGATCATTCTGTGTCTATGTCTGTTTAAAATGGGTCTGCCGTCAGTGCCGGATCATTCTGTGTCTATATCTGTTTAAATGGGATGTGCACTCAATCCCGCATCATTCTGTGTCGATGTCTCTTTAAAAGGAGTGTGCAGTCAATACCGGATCATTTTGTGTCGATGTCTTTTAAAAAGGTGCGTTCTCAGTCCCAGATCATTTTAAGTTTGTATCCATTTGAAAGGGATGTGCAGTCAGTCCCAAATCATTCTGTGCCTGTTTAACGGTGGAAGAGCGATCAGGCTGGAAAATACTCTAGGGCACAGGGAGCAAGCAGGAGCGAGGCATTAGATACAGGCTTCATGTGGGGAGAATACTGTAGTTGGATTTGATGGGTTAAATGCCCTGATCGTCTACTGGCACATCCTGTCAGCGGAACTCACATTTAAGTTGGGTCCAATTTCACAATCTTGTGATCTGAAAGATAAAGAACTGACAGCTTAGTCCACCTGTCAACTGATCAGCAGTCATACAGGACGGAAGCAACTTTTCCCAGTGTATTTTCAGAGACCGGTCAGTCCCCGTGTGTGTGATGATAAAATGCAGCAAACTCTTTGCCAAAACTGATGAAATCGCTGCTCTCGGTCCTTGGAGTCCTGGTGTTGAATTAGTTCATCACTGCTTGAAGTGGGCTCGGTGGAAGAGAGATCAATTTAAGTGGTATATTAAAGGGCACGAGGAGGGAACAGGAGAGAGGGGGCAGATTTAGAGCTCCTGTGGAAGCAATAGTGGGGGTGGAGTTAACCATTAAATGTCCTGCTTCTGTACCTGGCACAATCTGTCAGATGAGCTCATGTTTCAAACCCTGAAGTGGGGCCAAAAACACAACCTTGTGATCTGAACGATAGAGAACTGCCAACTGAGGCAAGCTGCCAACTGATTCACCGTCACACGGAAGGGAAAGTCCTGTTCCCAGGATATTTTCAGAAAGTCACTCCCCTTTTATGTGATTATAAATACAGCAAACTCTCTAAGTCCAGATACAAAAATTGTGAACTCCAGCCGTCTGATCCTGACTCTGAGGTACTCAGCGGAAGATGGCGAAAGTTCTAATTTTAGTATTTGTATTCCTGGTGCTGACTCAGTCCATCACTGCTCGAAATGTGTTCGGTGGAAGTATTGTAGCTGGCGGATTTTCTTCCTTTGCAAGAAGTAAGTTTCTTTGATCTCTCAACACCAATTTTTGTTTAAACTATTTTATTCTCTGACTGAAGCTCACGGCTTGATTGCTTAAATGAACATTATTGTAATATTGTAAGAATGAATGAAGAATTTAACCTGAACCAGTTCCACAGGAAAATCGTCCGATTGTTTAGTCGGTACCTGAGCGGGGAGTGGGAATGGTGGGTGTTGTGTGAGGATCCAAACAGACCAAGAATTAAAGCACAAATTACTGGCCAGTGCCGAGTTACCGGATCTCAGCCGGAGAATTGACCTGTTTGGGAAAGTCTGTAATTGGCTTCAGTACCCAGGAACTGTGGAGGGGGAAACTCACAGTTCCTGCTCCCGATCAGTGTTACCTGCTGTAAAATGTGAGTGTGCGGACGGGAGCTCCTTCAGTCCCTTTCCCCCACACTCGCTGCTCAGAGCCACAGACAAAGAATAGTTAATTTGAGTGATACTGGAGGCGTCTGAGGAACCGATCCCCAGAGATGAGTCAGATTTTCATAACATGAGGGGAGGGGATTGGATCAAAAGGGTTTCAAAATAGGTTTCTGAATTCTAATAATTCTGCAGCCTTCATAGAGATCAGGATATGAGGACACTAAATAAGTGGAGGAGCCAAGCGGTGAAACTATCAATTTTCAGGAGCCGGGTGTCAGTTTACCTCAGTTGGGAGTTGAGTGAACAAGTTAAGGGTTGATGTCCCACTCCGGTACATACAGCCCAGCACTGGCGGAGTGCAGCACTGTTGGAGGTGTCATCTTTTGAATGAATCGTTAAACGGAGACCTTGTCTACCTGTTCATGGGGCTGGAAACACTTGGTCGCATTATTTGAAGAGCTGGGAGTTCTCCTGGTTTCTTGGACCAACATCACTCTCTCAACTAACATCACCAGAAACTCCCCACACTGTCAAATCTAATTTGCTGTTTGTGAGACTTTGCTGTGAGCAATTTGGTTACAAAACAGTGTCGGTACTTCAGAAATAATCCTTTGTCTGTGAAACTCTTCGGGCCCTTCTGTTAACGGGAAAGTCTCCATATAAATGTTAGATCATTCTTTTCTTTGTCTCTAGTCTCAGAAAGCGCGAACGGTGGTCTCCATTCTGTGGGAAAACTATTGGGCTGCCCTTGAGAACAAAGAGTGAGTCTCTACCGGTCGGGGAGGGGTCAGGGTGAGGTTTAATGAAGTAGAAATGAGCTGAGGTTCATGTGTGGTCCAGAGTCAGTCCCAGTAACACGGACAGACTCAGCTTCATGTTTTCTAATTGTTCTCCCTCCCTCTATGTCCAGAACGGTCAATTAATTAACTCTTCATTTTGGACTTTAGATGCCAAGGACAGATGCAGCCCTCTTGTAGGAATGTGTCGTACAGGATCCTGTCACACAAACGAGGAGACTCTGCCGAAATTCTGCGGCGATGGGTTACAATGTTGTAGACCGAACGAGTGAAAGATCCAGTGATGGATTCTCACCAGCCCGAGCTCTCCAAGTTCTCACTGATTGAAACCTTCGTTCACGGGGAGCAGGCTCTGTTTGATTGTGTAGATCCCACAACCCCTGACCCTGTATTACTGCTGTCTGAATAATGGACTGTACTCAGAAATAAATCTCACTGCATTGATCACAGCTTCATATCCGTGTCTTGTTTCTCTTTTGGATCATTGTGTCCGAGGTGTTCAGGGGTCTTATGAGGCTGCGGGAAGATGTGGGAATTGTAGGTAATGGGAAGAGGAGACCACAGCAGGGAATCTCTGAAAGTGCCTAATTAGACATTCAGAAAGTTACTGAGATAAGACAGGTGTCCCAGAGTGTCAGCACTCTGACCGTTGAAGGTTCAAGATTGGAAGGAGACGCGCATTGCATCAGGCCCATCAGATTGTTTGATCGGACATTGAAGCGGGAGCTTTACTCTGAATCTAAACCGTGCTGTACCTGCCCTGGGAATGTTTGATGGGACAGTGTAGAGGGAGCTTTATTCTGTATCTAATCCGTGCTGTTCCTGCCCTGGGAGTATTTGATGGGGGCAGTGTAAATGGAGCTTTACACTCCTTCTAACCCTTGCTGTACCTGCCCTGGGAGAGTTTGATGTGTCAACGCAGAGGGCGATTGACAAGAGACCCATGTGTCGCTGGCAGTATAACTCGATGCTGCTGGATGAACCTGCTCTGACATCAGTAACTGTCTCAAAATCAATACTTATTGAGCAAAATTTTATGGGTTCAAAATCTGTGATTATAATCCAACAGCGCTCTTGTTATAGAAGAATAAAAAATATAAGAAATATTTAACTGTGTACGGAAGCAGGGACAAAATCTGTTCCACCTTCTGTCTCTCTCTCCCTGCCTCTGCCAAATCCCTCGGTCTCGTTTTATCTCATTCTTACCCTCTTTGACTTATTTTATTTCTCTCTATGCTTTTCTTTCTCTGCCTCTGATTTCTCTGCCTCTGTTTATTTATCACTCGCCCTGTCACTCCCTGCCTCGTTCTCCCTCTTTCATTCACCTTTACGGGGATTCTGTTTTCTTTCTCTCAATCCCTCTCTCTCTACCTCTCGCTTATTTCACTCTGCCTCGTCTCTCTTACACTTCCTGCCTTCCTCTCTTCTCTATCTCACGTTCCCTCTTCTTGCCTCGCACTAATTCCCCCTCACTCCATCTGTATCGTCCCTCTTTCTTCTCTCTGCCTCGTTGTTTCTCGCCACTTCTGTCGATTTCCTGTCTCTCTCTCCTCTTTCTATCTCTGTCTCATTCTCTTCCTTTCCATCTCTGCTGCTGTATCTTCCCTCCCTCCTTTCTATCTCTCTGCCTCATTCTCTCTCTCCTACCCTCTCTTCTCTCTCTCGCTCTCTCTAAGTCTCTCTCTCTCTTATTTCCACCTGACACTGTTTCCTAGCTGCCTTTCACTTACTCACTTTCTCTCTCTGTCCTTGTCTTCTTTCTAAGTTAAGAAGTTGCCTGAGAGGAGGTGAAACGAAGGTTCACAAGGTTAATTCCGGCTCCCTAGATTCATCTTTGTTTGTGGAAATACGCTTGGCAGAATAGCAGGTATTGCTTGCCAGCTATTCAAACATTTCAGATCAAATTAGAAAATGAACAAACAGATTCAGTTAGAGAGACGTACTGTCAAAAATGATGAAAAACAAGGTCCAGAAGATTTACAGAGAGAAGCAAATCAGAGGCATGTATAATTCCTGGATAAAGAAGAGGGTGTATATGTCACTTGAAGATGGAAGGTAATAAAATTAGTTCAGGAATCGAGGTTGGATGAGAAGTGGGGGCAGAGGTGCGGCACAACTTAGAACCAAAAGCAGGCTTCCCTCTCGAGCAATGGCAAAGTCTTCCAGGACCACAGGCCACTGGTGGGCCTTGCACATCCTGAGCAGCTCATTTGCGAACTAGGGGTGCAACAGTAATATCCAAACACAAACAATTTCACACTGATGCAACAGGACTATCCAAACACAAACAATTTCACACTGACCCCAGCCTGTACTCTGAACACATTGAATGAGCTGATCACAGCCTCTGCACCCCTAGTTCGCAAATGAGAGAGAGAAGGTGAGCACAAGAAGAGAAACAGAGACAGAGGGGAAGACAGAGAAAGACATTGGGGAGAGGGAGAGAAACTGACAGAGGGCCAGACAGACAGAGAAACAGAGAGAGAGAGAGAGAAACATGGGAGACAAACAGAGAGAGGGTGAGACGGCGACAAAACGAATGATAAAAACATGACAGAGAGAGAGAGTAGAATGAGAGAGAGAGAGAGTCCGAGAGAGAATAAGGATCAGAGCATCACAGGGAGGGGAAATCACCACATTACCGGAAAGGTGTGATTGCACAAGAGGGGAGGCAGGTGAAATTGACGAGGATATCGCCAGGGCTGGATAATTTTAGCTGTGGGACAGAATTGGTTTTCTTCGGAACAAAGGAGGCTGAGACGAGATTTAATTGAGGTACATGAAATTATGACGGGAGTAGATAGAGTGGATTGTGGTGACTGGATGATTGACAGCTGCAGACTGCAGACTGCAGTCTGTCTCCCTGGGCAAGACAGGGGATTGATTGACAGCTGCAGACTGCAGACTGCAGGCAGTCTCCCTGGGGAAATGTGGGTTGATTGACAGCTGCAGACTGCTTGTGGTTGGTTGCATGCAGGAAGTTCCCTCCAACGGTTTGTTTGATTGGCAGCTGCAGAGGATTTGTTTCCCGGGAACGCCATCAATGCAAAGTAAAATGAAAGCACAACAGCCATCGTTCGGCCATGGTCGATTAGCTCCGTTGTTTAAAGCGTGCTATTGATATTACAAAGATGGCGGGTTCGATACCTGTTAAGGTAGTGAACCTTCTTTTTATTAAGAGCGCAGTTTCTGCTCTTTGTTTTTGAGCGAATTATAAATGCAAAGTTTGGAAGGAAATTCACTCAGAACAGAGCATCGGAGAAGCATTTTCACGTTGGTGCTGTCAGTCCCGGATCATTCTGTCCCTGTTTAAAAGGGGTGTCCTGTCAGCCCGGGATCATTCCGTGCCTGTTTAAAAGGGGTGTGCTGTCAGTCCCAGATCATTCGGTATCTGTTTAAAAGGGATGTGCTGTAAGTCCCGGATCATTCTGAGTCTGTTTAAAAGGGGTGCGCTGTCAGTCCCGGATCAATCTGCCCCAGTTTAAAAGGGGTGTTCTGTCAGTCCCGGGTCATTCTTCGCCTGTTTAAAAAGAGTGTCCTGTCAGTCCTGGGTCGAAGACTCAATTTACTGTTCAGAGCCTAAACCCGTAGACGGCTCGTTCACACTGGAGATCACAACCCACTGAGTGGAACTGGGGCATGAAAAGCTTTCAATTAATGAAACAAATACTTCAAACAGGAAGTATTGACCCTACACAGAAATACGGAGATCAGAGGAGAGAACAAACTGGATGTCTTTTCTCTGGAAATGAGAAGACTGAGGAGTGACGTCCTAGAAGTCTTTAAGTTTAATGAAGGGTTTGATAGGGTAGACGGAGAGAAGATGATTCCACCCGCGGAAGGGAGCAGAACTAGGGGTTATAAATCTAAGATAGTCACTAATAAATCCAATATTAATTCAGGAGACACTCCTTTCCCCAGGGAGTGGAGAGAGTGAGCAACTGGCTACCACAAACGAGTTGAGGCGACGAGCAAAGATGCTTTTAAGGGGAAGCTACATAAATACACGAGGGAAAAGGGAATCGAAGGATATGTTGATTGGGTTCGATGAACAAGGGTGAAAGGAGAATCATGTGTAGCATAAACAACGGCATGGACTCTTTGGGACGAGTGGCTTGTTTCTGTGCTGTACAGTCTATGTCGTGGTAAGAGAAAGAGAGAGAGTAAAGGGAGAAACAGAGAGTAGAGGGAGAGAGAGAGAGAGCACGAGAGAGACAGACAGAGACAGACAGAGAAATAGATTGAGTTTTAGGAACAGAATATCGAGAAAGAGAAGAGGGATAAGTAAATAGAGGCAGAAGGAGATGTTTTGGAAATGCCTGTGGGCTGTTGGCAGCTGAACAACAGCCACTTGTTGCTGCTTCAATGGATTTGTTCCAGGAAGAATGTCGACAATAACAGCAAATTGTATCTTAACATCAATCGGACTGAAAGACTGGAGCAGAGCATCGATGGAAGGGAGAATGAGCGAGAATGGGGGAAGGTATTGATCTCAGGGAAAGGCACAGGCTCCATCCCGGTCTCCGTCAGTAGATATCACCCGGTGTGGGATAGAGACCCACACACAGAGCATGGGAGAGTGCAGAGGGACTTTTAACCTGTATCTCACCTGTGTTGTAACAGCCCTGGGAGTGTTTGATGGGACAGTGTGAAGGGAGCTTTACTCTGTATCTAACCTGTGTTGTACCTGCTCTTGGATTGTTTGATGGAACAGCGTAGAGGGTGCTTTACTCTATATATAACCCCTACTTCACCTGCGCTAGGACTGTTTGATGGGAGAGTGTGGAGGGAGCTTTACTCTGTTTCTAACCCTGTACCTGCCCTGGGAGTGTTTGACGGGACAGTGTAGAGGGAGCTTTACTCTATATCTAACCCCTACTTCACCTGCGCTGGGAGTGTTTGATGTGACAGTGACCCATTTATATCTGACCCATTTTATACCTGTCCTGGGAACAGTTTAAACGAAGGTGGTTGATATTTGCCATGCCTCATATTCCAAAGAAATGGGCAAGAGAAAGAGAGACATACGCAAAACGAGTGAGAAATGGGGTGTGGGAGGGAGAGAGAAAAATAAAGACATAGACAGATAGTTGGGGAGAGTGAACAAGAGAAACAGACAGCGGACAAAGAGAAAGAGAAACAGAGAGGAGAGAGCAAGAGAATGAGAGAAACTGGGGAGACAGAAACAGAGACAGACGGAGAGGGAGAGACGCGGGTAAAGGGGGAGATTGATGAGGGGAAGAGAGAGAGACAGAGAGAGAGACGCAGAGGGGGGGGGTGGGGAGAGAGCGATGGAGTGGGTGACAGAGAGATAGCATAGAGAGGCAGAGAATCAGAAGAGAGAGAGAGACAGAGAGAGAGACAGAATTATAGAGACAGAGAGATGGTGGGGGAGCAAGAATGAAAGACAGAAACAGAGGAACAAACAGACAGACAGAGAGGGCGGAGGGAGGAAGAGAGAAAGGGAGAGACGGGCATAGGTTGGAGAAGAAGAGTGGAGACGGAGAGTGGAGATGGAGAGTTGAGACGGAGAGTGGAGAATGAGAGACAGATTAGAGGGAGAGAGACCGGGAGACAGAAACAGAGAGAGGGAGAATGACGACATTGAGAGTGGCAGAGCGACAGGCAGATTGTAAGGGTAAGCATAATCGAGACAGAGAAATAGGACGGGTGAGGGAGAAGAAAGGGACAGACAGAGGGAGAAACAGACAGACAGAGAGAGAGAAACAGGGGAGGCAGAGAAAAAAGGAAGACAGAGAGTGAGAGACGGGGATGGATCAGAGAGTGTAGATTGAGGGAGACAGAGAGAGAGACAGCGATTAGAGACAGAGATAGAAGTGTAGACGCAGAGAGACTCGGACAGAAAGAGAGAGAGAAAGAGAGTGGAGGGTAAGTACCGGGAAAGAAAGAGAATCAGAGGGAAAGAGTTAGAGGGAGAGAGAAAGAGACAGAGTTAAAGAGTATAGGGAGAGAGACAGAGGGAGGGACAGATAGAGAGAGGATGAGACGGGGATGGTCAGAGGGTGAGAGATAGGGAGAAAGAGAGACAGAGAGATGGGGCTGGGTCAGAGACTGTATTCGCACAGAGTGTAGTCTCACAGAGTAAAGTGGCAGAGGCAACGAGAAAGAGTAAAGGGGAAGCGTGAAATTGAAGGTGAGATATAGAGAAAGGGAGAGAGTTCGTGATTGAGAGAGGTGGAGAGGGAGAGAGTTGGAGAGTAGATGGTGAGAGTGAGGGGAAAGAGTGAAGAACGAAAGATGGAGTCACAGTGGAGAGGCAGAGAGACACCGAGAGGGAATATGAGGATATGCGTGTGGGTGAGGGGGGGCGGGGGTTGTCAGCGAGAGAGGCGGACAGACTGTGAGAGTCTGAATAATACAGACAGAGAGATGGTGGTGGTGAGGGAGAAAGAAAGAGACAGACAGATAAAGAAACAGAGAGAAACAGGGGAGACAGAGAAACGGAAGACAAAGAGTAATGGATGGGGATGTGTCAAAGAGTGAACAGAGAGAGAGAGAGAGAGAGGAAGTGGGAGAGACATGGAGTAGAGGGTGAGAGCGAGTAGAGAGTGAGGAGAGTGCGACAGACAGAGAGAGAGAGAGGCCGAGAGAGAGAGAGGGTCGGGAGAGCGAGTAGAGAGAGAGCACGAGTAGAAAGCGAGAAGAGTGAGACACACAAATGGAGAGAGGGGTAGAGGGAGGGGGACAGGGAAAGTGGGAGAGAGTCCCACCTACGGATCTTCTCCTCATATCAGTCAACACAACAACCGAAACCTTCTCAAAATATCCCTCAAAAAAACTTACCACCTTCTGACCATATCCAGCAACCACACCGACCGAATTTCTCCCCATATCACTCAACCCCACCGACACACATTCACACAATATCCATCAATCCCCACTTAAACACATTCTCCACATTTCACTCAAACTCCACATAATCACTTTCTCCACATATACCCCACAAACGGCTACCAAAGTTCACCTCCATACCTCTCACTACCTCCGACTCACCTTCTACCAAGATCACTCAACCCCACCTAACCACCTTCTCACAATATCTCTCAATCACAACCTACCCACCTTATTAACATTTCCCACAATCACACTTACACAACTCCTCACCATATCCGTCGACCCCACCTACCCACCTTCTCCCCATTTCACTCAATTAGACCTACCCATCTTCATACAAAATCCCTCAATTCCAAACTACCCATCATCCCCCGTATCCCTCAATCGCCACCGACCGATCTTACCAACAAATACCTCAATCCCCACCTACCAACATTATCACCTTATTCCTCAATCCCACCGACACAACTTCCCACCATATCTCTCAATACCACCTAAACACCTCGCATAACCCTCAAACCAGAGCGACACAACTTCTCCCCATAACACTCAACCCTACCTACTCACATTCTCATAAGACCCCTCAATCCCAACCAACACACATTCCCACCATATCCCTCAATCCCAAACTAACCAGCTTCTCCTCATATCCCTCACTCACACCTACCTATCTTCTCCCCATATTCCTCAATCCACACCTACCATCTTCAGACCAGATTCCTCCGACACTCCTATCCACATCCCCAAAGACCACAATCCTCACCCACCCAACCTCTCGCCATATCCCTCAATCGCACATACCCACCTACACACCTTCTCTCCACATGCCTCAACCCCACCTACCCACCTTCTCACAATATCCCACAATCCCCACCACCCACCATCCCATCATTTCACTATTCCCTACTTAAGCACCTTCTACACATATCCCTCAACCCCACCTACTCACATTCTCATCTCATCCGTCAATCCACACCGACCCACCTTCCCCACTTATCCCTCAATCCCCAACTACCGACCTTCACAACAATTCCTTCAATCCCCACCAACCCATATTAGCTCCTTATACCTCAATCCCACTAATCAACTTCTCACCATATCCCTCAATCCACAACCACCCAACTACTCACCATATCCCTCAATCGGGCCGACACACCTACCCATATCCCTCAATTCACAGCTACACACCTTCTCCCAATAACACTCAACCCCACCTACCCACATTCTCAAAACATCTCTCAATCACCACCGAAACTTCTGTGCACCATAACGCTCAATCCCCACCTAACCGCCTTCTCAATAATGTCCCTCACTCATGCTTACCCATCTTCTCCAAATATTCCTCAAGCTACACATATCCATCGACTCACCAAATGACTAAACTCACCTACGCACCTTTTCAACAAATCTCTAAACCCCACCTTCCAAGCTTCGACCCATATCCCTCCTAACCACCTTCACGCAATATCATTCAATCCCCAACTACTCACGTTGTCCCAATCCCTCAAATCCATCTACCCAACTTCTCATCATGTCAGTCAATCCCAACTAACCACATCACAATATACCTCAATCAACACCTCCGCACCTTCGCCTCATATCTCTCAATCCCACCTCCGCAACTTCTCAGCATTGCCCACAATCCCCAGGTAACTACCTTCCCTCAGTATCCCACAAACTCATCGACGCACCATCTCCACAGATCACTCAAACACACCAAACCGCCTTCTCACTCTATCCAGTATTACCACTTACCCACCCTCTCACCATATCCGTCAACACCACCTACCAACATTATCCTCATATCCCTCAATCCCGACCTGTACAACTTCTCCCCGTATCACACAACCCCAACTACCCACATTAAAAAATAACCTCGATCCACAACTACCTCCCACATCCCTCAATCACCTATACACATCTTTCCGCCATATCCCTCAATCCCCACTTAATCATGGGTGACTTTCATCTGCATATATACTGGCCAAACCAAATTAGCAATAATACTGTGGAGCATTATTTCCTGGAGTGTGCACGAGATGGTTTTTCAAACCAATATGTTGAGAAGCCAATTCGGGAACAGGCTATTCTAGATTGGGTATGGTGCATTGAGAAGGGGTTAATTAATTAAATTGTTGTGCGGGGTCCTTTAGAGGAGAGTGACCGTAACATGATACAATTCTTCATTAAGATCGAAAGTGAAGGAGTGCAATCCGAAACTAGGGTACTAAATCGAAGCTATGAGGAGTGAGTTGGCTATGATAGATTTGAGACCTTCATTAAAAGGCATGACGGTGAATAGGCAATGTCTAACATTTGAGGAACGAATGCATGAATTGCAACAGTTATATGTTCCATTCTGGCACAAAAAGACAAAAGGACAAGAGGCCCAACCATGGCTAACAGAAGAAGTTATGGCTAGGATGCGATGCAAAGTGGAATCATAACATTTTGCCAGAAAATGCAGCAAGCCAGAGGATTGGGAACAGTTTAGAACGGAGCAAAAAAGGGTCAAGAGATTGATTAAGAGGGAAAATAGAGAATGAGAGTGAACTTGCAAGGAACATAAAAGCGGACTGTTAAATCTTCGACAAACGGGAATATTGTATTGAGATAGACGATCAGCCATGATCATATTGAATGGTGGAGCAGGCTCGAAGGGCCGAAAGGCTCACTCCTGCTCATCTTTTCTATGTTTCTATGACTCGGTGGACGAGATTTCCACCTTCAGCAGGTGGTGTCAGATCGACCGTCCATTACACACCCTGTCACATTTTCACTTCCATTTACTTCGATACCATTAAAAGTAATTGACAGAATATTATGGGCTGATTGCATGCAATTTCCTAAAGTGCTCTGCCGGGGAGTGACGCTCCACCGCAAGTTCCACTGCCCGGATTGTTTGTCAGCTGAAGGCAGAATTAACCCCCGGTGATGAATGGGGCAGAACAAAACCAGACACGGCCTCGGTTTCGCGCTCTCCACTATTTGTTTGATTAGTTTCCGTGTTCGGTCTTAGACATTTTAACCATTTTAATATTTTTGTTCTTGAAATGTCTCTCATTTACTCCGCAGAAATTTTTGTCATCTCTCAATTCCTCAATATCCTGAAATAGATTCCAGGTCAGTCAACGCATGAAATTTCCTCTAAC
The DNA here is from genome assembly GCF_035084215.1 of Heptranchias perlo. Lineage (NCBI taxonomy): Eukaryota > Metazoa > Chordata > Chondrichthyes > Hexanchiformes > Hexanchidae > Heptranchias > Heptranchias perlo. Next base: position 117,888 of record NW_027139480.1, read on the forward strand.
TCCTGTTTGTCGCCTCCGTTCTATCCTTTTCCCAGCTCCACTAAATCTGTTTCACTTTGTTTTCAGTCCACACTAGAGTTATACCTGAACCGTCACCCTGTCCTTTGTCCAGATACTGACCGATCCGCTGGGTATTTTCACCTCTTTCTTTCATTGTTTCAGATTCACAATAATTGCAGTTTTACCCATTTTTTTCCAGTTTGGTCTGTTTCTCTTCTGTTACATTCTCTGATTCTAAGATCTGATTTCTTGTTGGTTTTGTGATGTTTAAATAATCCAAACTCATCCTGTTCCCCTCCCACTTACCCGATGTTCTTGTCCACTGAAATGCCTCTCGTATGTTGTCAACGAACTGACTCCGTCCACCCCTTCTTCAACTGCCGGTTCTAGTCTGTCCCGGTAGAATTTCGTCAACTGGATCAGTTGGTAACCGTCAGACTTTGTCCAGAACTCAGTGATCGCAGTGTTCGGTCTGTGAACAACAATGGAGAAAAATACACATTATCGACATTCCATCCGGGTGGCTATATTTGCTCTTACACCAAACGGCTGACGCCTCCTGTGAGCCACGTTATCAAATTCCTTCTGAAAACCCATATATGCCGCATGTGTTAGAATACATTGACCTATATAGTCACGTCTCGACAAGGCTGTCTCAAATTTGTCAAATACAATGTCAAATGTCTGCAGTTAATCCGTTCTCACCTTCGCCGGATTTGAAATGCTCAGCAATTACGTGTCTGTTTAAAAGGGATGTGCTTTCTGTCCCTGATCATTCTGTGTCTGTTTAAAAGGGCTGTGCTGTCAGTCCCGGATCATTCTGTGCCTGTTTGAAATGGGTGTGCTGTCAGTCCCGGATCATTCTGTGCCTGATTAAAATGGGTGTGCTGTCAGTCCCAGATCAGAGAATCAAGTTGCTGTGCAGAGCCTGAACCCATAGACGGCTCGATCACACTGGAGATCACAGCCAAATGAGATAAACTGGGGCATAAAAAGCTTTCAATTAATGAAAAAAGTACTTCAAACAGGAAGTATTGACCCAATACAGAAATACGGAGATCAGAGGAGCCCGTAGCTAAGGCAAAGTAGTTATGAACGGAGATTTTAATTTTCACATAGAATGGGACACGTAGGCAATACATTTCTAGAATGCATCTTGGACAGTTCTCTGAAACAATATCATGGAACTGAGAGGTTACACATGTCAGGAAAGAGAGAACAAGCTGAGGCTCTTTTCTCTCAAAAAGAGAAGACTGAGGAGTGACGTGACAGAGGTTTTTAAGATTAATGGTGTGTTTGTTCAGGTGGATCTGGAGAAGATGTTTCCACTTGAAGGGGAGACCAGAACCAAGGGCCATTATTATAAGATAGTCACTGATTAATCGAATTGAATCGAAAAATGAATTCAGTGAAAACGTCTTTACCCAGAGACTGGTGAGAATGTGAAACTCGCTACCACAAAGGGTAGTTGAGAAGAATCGCACAGATGCATTTAAGGGGAATATGGATAAACACATGAGAGAGAAAGAACATATGAACATAAAAAATGGGAGCAGGAGTAGGCCATCCGGTCCCTCGATCCTGGTCCACCATTCAATCAGATCATGCTTGATCTTCTACCTCAACTCCACTTTCCCGCCCGACCCACAAATCGCTTGATTCACCGAGAGCCCAACATTCTATCAATTCCAGCCTTGAATATACTCAACGACTGAGCATCCCCAGACCTCTGGGTGGAGAATTCCAAAGATTCACATCCCTCTGAGTGAATAAATTCCTCCTCATCTCAGTCTTACATGGCCCACACCTTATCTGAAGACAATTTCTTCTTTTTCTGGACTCGACAGCCAGGGGAACAATCTCTCCGGATCTATCCTGTCAAGCCCCCTCAGAATCTTATATTCTATTTTATATGTTTCAAAGAGATGTCAGAGGAATAGATGGACATGTTGATGGTGTTAGATGAAGATGGATAGGCGTGGGGTGTTTTATAGAATAAACACCGGCATGGACCTTGTGGGGTGAATGGCCTGTTTCTGAGCTGTGCAGTCCACATAATTCTGAAACCTTAGCCTATATTCGGCCCGTCATGCCCGCGCTAGCTTTTTGAAAGAACTGCCCAATTTAGTCCTACACCCCAGCGATTTCCCCATCACCCTGCAAATTATTCCTCTTCAATGACATGTCCAATTGCCTTTTGAAAGTGCATATGGAATGTGGTTTCACCGTTCTTTTAGGTATTGCACTCAACCTCATAATAAACCTCGGTGAAAAATGTTTCTTCATTTCACATCGAGATATATTGCCAATTATTTTTTATCTCACAGAGGAGCGGTGGGGAGAGAGAGAGAGAGAGTAGAGGGCGTGAGAAAGACAGAGTAGAAGGAGATAGAGAGGGTACAGACAGAGAGAGTAGGAAAAAGAGGAGAGTAAGTTGAGGAAGAGAGATAGAGAGAGGTTGGAAGGAGACAGAGAGAGTACAGAGAGATCACGAGAGACAGAGATAGAGAGAGAGTAGGGTGAGAAAGAGAGAAACAGAGAGAATAGAAGAAGACAGAGAGGGTAGAAGGGTAGAGAAGAAGAGAGGATGAGACAGAGACAAGCGGAAGATAAGGAGAACACAAAATGAGAAATAGAGTCAAAGGGGACGACAGTGAAAGACCACGGAGAGAGTGACAGAGAACGACAGAGGGACAGAGAGAGGGAGAGAAACAGACAGAAAGAGAAACAGGGAGAGACGGACGGAGAGAGGGAGAGACAGGGACAGAGCGAGTGATAGAGACTGGTCAGAGAGAGAGGGAGTCGAGTGTGAGAGCGAGAGAGAGAGAGAGACAACAAGGATCACAGCATCACAGGGCGTTGGAATCACTGAGAATGGGGGAAGACAGTGATCTCTGGAGAACGCCCAGGCTTCATCCCAGTCTCTGTTGGCAGATCTCACCCGGTGTGCGACTGACACCCACACAGAGAGAATGGGAGAGAGAAGAGGGAGCTTTACTCTGTATCTAAACTCTGTTGTTCCTGCCCTGAGAGTGTTTGATGGGATAGTGTAGAGGGAGCTTAACTCTCCATCTCACGCGTGCGGTACCTGTCTTGGGAGTGTTTAACGGGACACTCTGGTGGGGCTTTCACTCCATATCTAATCCGTGCTGTACCTATCCTGGGTGTGTTTAATGGGACAGTGTCGAGGGGGGGGGGGGGTTTCTCTGTATCTAACCTGTGCTGTACCTGCCCTGGGAGTGTTTGATGGGAGAGTGTGGAGTGGGTTATACTGTGTATCTAACTCGTGTTGTACCTGCCCTGGGAGTGTTTGATGAGACAGTGCAGTGGGGGATTTACTCTGTATCTAAACTGTGCTGAGCCTGCCATGGGAGTGTATGATGGGACAGTGTAGAGGGGATTATACTCTGAATCTAACTCGTGCTGTACCTGCCAGGGTAGTGTTTGATGGGAGAGTGTAAAGGGGGCTGCACTCGGTATCTAACCCGTTCTCTTTCTAACGAGTGAACAGTTCAGACTGAAGTGGTTGATATTCCTCATGCCTCACATTCCGAAGCATTAAACACTGTGACAGTGTTTTATTTTGCTCCGCCCTGTTATTATAAAACTCTCTCTGTTCACCTCAGAAGGTTCTGCCTCTCGCATGGATCCGTGTTCCACCGGCAGATGCCCCACGGGTCAGTGCTGAGTGTGGTTATTGTACCATGGGGTCTATCACTGCCAGTCAACATGATGTTCTCGCGAAAATGGCCCAACCCACCGACGCCAACACTCTCACTGGCGAACGTCTGGTGCAGAAACAGACCATTCACAACCCTCGACGTCTGATTTGAACCTGAGCTGAAACTCGGACCACATATTCTCTCCATCACCAAGTCCGCCTACTTCCATCTATGTATCTCTACCGTCTCCGCTCCCGCCTCTTCTCACCTATTGTTGACACCCTTGTCCGTGCCTTTGTTACCTCGAGACTGGACTATTCCTATGCTCTTCTGGCCAAACTCCCATCTTCCACCCTTCATTAACTTCAGCCCATCCAAAATTCAGCTGCCCGTAACCTAATTCGCACAAATTCCTGTTCAATCATCACCCCCTGTGTTCGCATTGGCTCCCGGTCCGGCAAAGCCTCGATTTTAAAATTCTCATCGTTGTGTTCAAATCCTTCCACGGCCATCTCTGTAACCTCCCCCAAGACTACAACCCCATCCTCCGCCACTGAGGTCTCTCCGTTCCTCCCATTCTGGCCTCTCGCGCATGCCCGAATTCCTGCAGTGCACCATTGGTGGCCGTGCCTTCAGCTGAATGGTCCCTAAACTCTGGAATTTCCTGCCTCTGATTCACTCTCCTCCTTTATGACGCTACTTAAAATGCACCTTCTCACGATATCCCTCAACCCACAACTGCCCACCTTCTCCCCATATCACTAAGCCCCACCTACCCGCCTCCCTCCATATCCCTTAATCCCCAACTGCAAACCTTCTCTCCCAATCGCTAATCCCGACCTACCACAGTCTCAACATATCCTTCAATCCCTACCTACCCACCTTCCCACCTTCCAACCATATCCCTCAATCCCCAACTAGCAAACCTTCTCCCACATCCCTAATTCCAACCTACCCACTTTCGACACATATTCCTTAATCTCACCAATCCATCTTCTCCCCATATTGCTCACTCTCACCTACCAACCTTCTCCTCTTATCCCTCATTCCCACCTACCCACCTTCTCAAGAGTTCAGAATATGCTCCTTTCATTAAGGTCAGTTTGGAGACTGAGAATCACTCCCAGGAGTATTCCAGTTTCTGAATGGGTATAAAGAGCTATTTTGTTCCTGATACTCAAACTTTCCTTCAAACTCTGAATCAACACCCACACTAACCTGGTTGACTTAACTGCCCTCTGAAATATGGCCTCGGTATCAGACAGGCGCACCGAGCCCAGACGGGCCTGCAAAGTCCTTCTGACTAACGACTGTGAACTTGTGCCAAAGTTGGGAGATCTGTCCCACAGACTCGTCAAGCAATAACCTGACATCGTCATTATGAGCCGGGGCTCAGGAGGTAGCGTCTGTCCTCAGAGTCAGAAGGTCGTTCTCTCGGACCCCACACACACCAGAGACTTGAGCATCTTAATCCAGGCCGACAATATCCTGTGCCAGTACTGTGGGAGCGCTGCACGCTCAGAGGGTCAGTACTGAGTTAATGCTGCATTGACAGAGGAGCAGTACTGAGGAAGCGCTGCACGGTCGGAGGGTCAGTATTGAGGGAGTGTTGCACTTTCGGAGGGTCAGTACTGAGAGAGCGCTGCACTGTCGGAGGCTCAGTACTGAGGGAGTGCTGCACTGTCGGATGGTCAGTACTGAGGGAGTGCTGCACTGTCGGAAGGTCACTACTGAGAGAGCGCTGCAGTTTTGGAAGGTCAGTACTGAGGGAGTGCTGAACTGTTTGAAGTGTCGTCATTTAGATGAGATGTTAAACCGAGTGCGCTCATCTCGGTCTGAAATGGCCGACCCCTTATCTGGGGAATGGGGAATGACTATTCCCCATTGTTCCAGATTCGCCAGTCAGTGCATCTATCCTGTCAAGTCCATCAATCCTGTCAAGTCCCTCAGGATACTATATGTTTCTATGAGATGAGAAAGGAATAGGATATGTTGATGGGGTTAGATGAAGAAGGGTGGTGGGAGGCTCGTGTGGAACATAAACCCCGGCATGTATCTATTGTGCCGAATGGCCTGTTTCTCAGCTGTACAGTCTAAGTATTTCTGGAATCTTAGCATACATTGGGCCCATCATGACTGTGCTGGTTCGTTGAAAGAACTCCCCAATTTAGTCCTGCAACCCAGATTTTGCCCCATAACCCTGCAAACTAGTCCTCTTCAATGATATGCCCACTTGCCTTTTGAAAGTTCCTGTGGAATGTGGTTCCACCGCTCTTTCAGGAAATGCATTCCAAATCATAACAAACGTCAGTGAAAAAATGTGTTCAAATTTCCCCGAGGTCTTTTGACAATTATTTTATTATCACAGAGAGGAGAAATAGAGAGTGAGACAATATTGGGCTGAAGAAAGATAGAGAGTGTAGACAGAGACAGAACGAGTATAGTGAGAGGGAGAGCAGGAGAGAGAGAGAGACATAGAGAGAATTAGGTGAGAAAGAGAGAGAGAGAGCAGTGAGGCAGAGGCAGATGACAGGATGAGACAGGGTAAGAGAGAGAGAAGGTGAGCACAAGAAGAGAAACAGAGACAGAGGGGAAGACAGAGAAAGATAAGGGTGATAAGGAGAGAGACCGACACAGGGCCAGAGAGAGAAAATAAAAGTCAGGGAGACATGAAATAAACAGGGGAGACAAACAGAGAGAGTGACATTTAGCTCAGGTGGTTCGAGCGTGATATTAATGCCAGAAAGGGCGCAGGTTTCATCCCTGCAAGGACCACGAACGTTCTTTTTATTGAGGGCGCAGTTTGCTCTCTTTATTTTAGACTTTGAGCGAATTATAAATGCAAAGTTTGGAAGGAAATTCACTGAGAACAGAGCATCGGAGAAGCATTTTCATGTTGGTGCTGTCAGTCCCGTATCATTCTGTGTCTGTTTAAAAGCGGTGTGCTGTCAGTCCCGGATCATTCTGTGTCTGTTTAGAAGCGGTGTGCTGTCAGTCCCGGATCATTCTGTGTCTGTTTAAAAGGGGTGTGCTGTAAGTCCTGGATCTTTCTGTGCCTGTTTAAAATGGGTATGCTCTCAATCCAGGATCATCCTGTGCCTGTTTTAAAGGGGTGTGCTGTCAGTCCCGGATCATTCTGTCTCTGTTTTTAAGTGGTGTGCTGTCAGTCCCGGATCATTCTGTGCCTGTTTTAAAGGGATGTGCTGTCAGTCCAGGATCATCCTGTGTCTGTTTTAAAGGGGTGTGCTGTCTGTCCTGGATCACAGACTCAAGTTACTGTTCATAGCCTGAAACCGCAGACGGCTCGATCACACTGGAGATCACAACCCACTGAGGGGAACTGGGGCATGAAAAGCTTTCAATTAATGAAACAAATACTTCAAACAGGATAAATTGAGCCCCCACAGAAATACGGAGATCAGAGGAGCCTGTAGCTAAGGCAAAGCAGTTATGAACGGAGATTTCAATTATCCCATTGTCTGCGTTATAGTGCACCTCGGACAGTTCACTGAAACAATATCACAGAACGGGGAGGATATAACTATCACGAAAGAGAGAACAAGCTTGAAAAGAAAAGACTGAGGAGTGACCTGATAGAAGTCTTTAAGTTTAATGACAGGTTTGATAGGGTAGACGGAGAGAAGATGATTTCACCCGCGAGTGAGAGCAGACCTCGGGGTTATAAATCGAAGCTGGTCACTGATAAATCCAATATTAATTCAGGAGAATCTCCTTTATACAGGGAGTGGTTAGTGTGAGCGACTCGCTACCACAAGTGAGTTGAGGCGACGAGCAAAGATGCTGTTAAGATGAAGCTAGATAAACACACGAGGGAAAAGGGAATAGAAGGATATGTTGATTGGGTTCGATGAACAAGCGTGAAAGGAGGATCATCTGCAGCATAAGCAAAGGCATGGACTCATCGGGACGAATGGCTTGTTTCTGTGCTGTACAGTGTATGCAGGGGGTAAGAGAAAGAGAGAGAGTAAAGGGAGAAAGAGAGAGTAGAGGGAGAGAGAGAGGGTCTGGAGAGCGAGTAGAGGGAGAGCACGAGTGGAGAGCGAGAAGAGTGAGACACAGAGATGGAGAGAGGGTTAGAGGGAGGGGGACAGGGAAAGTGGGAGGGACTCCCACCTACCGATCTGCTCCTCATATCACTCAACACAACCACCCAAACCTTCTCACAATATCCCTCAACTAAACTTACCACCTTCTCACCATATCCATCAACCCCACCGACCGAATTACTCCCCACATCACTCAACCCCACCTAACCACCATCTCACAATATCTCTCAATCATAACCTACCCGCCTTATTAACATTTCCCACAATCACACTTACCCAACTCCTCACCATATCGGTCGACCGCACCGTCACACCTTCTCCCCATTTCACTCAACTACACCTACCCATCTTCATACAAAATCCCTCAACTCCAAACTACCCATCATCCCCCGTGTCCCTCAATCCCCACCTACCTATCTTACCCCCAAATACCTCAATCCCCACCTACCAACATTATGACCTTATTCCTCAATCCCACGGCCACAATATCCCACCTTATCTCTCAATACCACGTAAACACCTCCCATATCCCTCAAACCAGAGCTACACACCTTCTCCCCATAACACTCAACCCCAGTTACCCACATTCTCATAAGACCCCTCAATCCCGACCAACACACATTCCCACCTTATCCTTCAATCCCAAACTAACCACATTCTCCTCATATCCCTCACTCACACCTACCTATCTTCTCCCCATATTCCTCAATCCACAACTGCCATCTTCAGACCAGATTCCTCCGACACTCCTATCCACATCCCCAAAGACCACAATCCTCACCCATCCAACATCTCGCCATATCCCTCAATCGCACATACCCACCTACACACCTTCTCTCCACATGCCTCAACCCCACCTACCCACCTTCTCACAATATCCCACAATCCCCACTTACCCACCATCCCTTCATTTCACTAAATCCCCACTTAAGCACCTTCTACACATATCCCTCAACCCCACCTACTCACATTCTCATATCATCCGTCAATCCCCACATACCCACCTTCCCCACTTATCCCTCAATCCCCACCTACCGACCTTCACAACAATTCCTTCAATCCCCACCAACCCATATTAGCTCCTTATACCTCAATCCCACCTAATCAACTTCTCACCATATCCCTCAATCCACAACCACCCAACTTCTCACCATATCCCTCAATCGGGCCGACACACCTACCCATATCCCTCAATTCACATCTACACACCTTCTCCCCATAACACTCAAACCCACCTACCCGCATTCTCACAACATCTCTCAATCACCACCTACACTTCTTCGCACCATATCCCTCAATCCCCACATAACCGCTTTCTCTTCATGTCCCTCACTCATACTTTCCCATCTTCTCCAAATATTCCTCAATCTGCACATGTCCATCGACTCACCAAATGCCTAAACACACCTAAGCAGTTTTTCAACAAATCTCTAAACCCCACCTTCCAACCTTCGACCATATCCCTCATAACCACCTTCACGCCATATCATTCAATCCCCAACTACTCACGTTGTCCCAATCCCTCAAACTCATCTACCCAACTTCTCACCATGTCAGTCAATCCCAACGAACCACATCCCCATATACCTCAATCAACACATACGCACCTTAGCCTCCTATCCCTCAATCCCACCTCCGCAAACTTCTCAGCAATGCCCTCAATCCCCACCAAACTACCTTCCCTCCGTATCCCACAAATTCACCGACGCACCATCTCCACAGATCACTCAAACACACCCAACCACCTTCTCACTCTATCCAGTATTACCACTTACCCACCCTCTCACCATATCCGTCAACACCACCTACCCACATTATCTTCATATACCTCAATCACGACCTATACACCTTTTCCCCATATCACTCAACCCCAACTACCCACATTAAAAAAAAATCCTCTATCCACAACTACCTCCCATATCCCTCAATCACCTGTACAAATCTTTCCGCCATATCCCTCAATCCCCACTTAATCATGGTTGACTTTCATCTGCATATATACTGGCCAAACCAAATTAGCAATAATACTGTGGAGCATTATTTCCTGGAGTGTGCAGGAGATGGTTTTTCAAACCAATATGTTGAGCAGCCAATTCGGGAACAGCCTATCCTCGATTGGGTATGGTGCATCGAGAAGCGGTTAATTCATTAAATTGTTGTGCGGGGTCCTTTCGAGGAGAGTGACCGGAACATGATATAATTCTTCATTAAGATAGAAAGTGAAGGAGTGCAATCCGAAACTAGGGTACTAAATCGAAGGTATGAGGAGTGAGTTGGCTGTGATAGATTTGAGAACTTCATTAAAAGGCATGACGGTGAATAGGCAATGTCTCACATTTGAGGAGCGAATGCATGAATTGCAACAGTTTTACGTTCCATTCTGGCACAAAAAGACAAAAGGACAAAAGGCCCAACCATGGCTAACAGAAGAAGTTAAGGCTAGGATGCGATGCAAAGTGGAATCATAACATTTTGCCAGAAAATGCAGCAAGCCAGAGGATTGGGAACAGTTTCGAACGGAGCAAAAAATGGTCAAGAGATTGATTAAGAGGGAAAATAGAGAATGAGAGTGAACTGGCGAGGAACATAAAAGCGGACTGTAAAAACTTCGACAAACGGGAATATTGTATTGAGATAGACGATCAGCCATGATCATATTGAATGGTGGAGCAGGCTCGAAGGGCCGAATGGCTTACTCCTGCTCATCTTTTCTATGTTTCGATGACTCGGAGGCCTAGATTTCCACCTTCAGCAGGTGGTGTCCGATCGACCGTCCATGACACACCCTGTCACATTTTCACTTCCATTTACTTCGATACCATTAAAAGTAATTGGCAGAATATTATGGGCTGATTGCATGCAATTTCCTAAAGTGCTCTCCCGGGGAGTGACGCTCCACCGCAAGTTCCACTGCCCGGGATTGTGAGTCCGCTGAAGGCAGAATTAACCCCCGGTGATGAATGGGGGAGAACAAAACCAGGCACGGCCTCGGTTTCGCGCTCCCCACTGTTTGTTTGATTAGTTTCCGTGTTCGGTCTTAGGCATTTTAACCATTTTAACATTTTGGTTCTTGAAATGTCTCTCATTTACTCCGCAGAAATTTTTGTCATCTCTCAATTCCTCAATATCCTGAAATAGATTCCAGGTCAGTCAACGCATGAAATTTCCTCTAACTCCTGTTTGTCGCCTCCGTTCTATCCTTTTCCCAGTTCCACTAAAACTGTTTCACTTTGTTTTCAGTCCACACTAGAGTTATACCTGAACCGTCACCCTGTCCTTTGTCCAGATACTGACCGATCAGCTGGGTATTTTCACCTCTTCCTTTCATTGTTTGAGATTCACAATAATTGCAGTTTGACCCATTTTTTTCCAGTTTGGTCTTTTTCTCTTCTGTTACCTTCTCTGATTCTAAGATCAGATTTCTTGTTAGTTTTGTGATGTTTAAATAATCCAAACTCATCCTGTTCCCCTCCCACTTACCTGATGTTCTTGTCCACTGAAATGACTCTCGTATGTTTTCAACGATCTGTCTCCGTCCACCCCTTCTTCAACTGCCGGTTCTAGTCTGTCCCGGTAGAATTTCGTCAACTGGATCAGTTGGTAACAGTGAGACTTTGTCCAGAACTCAGTGATCGCAGTGTTCGGTCTGTGAACAACAATGGAGAACAATACACATTATCGACCTTCCATCCGGGTGGCTATATTTGCTCTTACACCAAACGGCTGACGCCTCCTGTGAGCCACGTTATCAAATTCCTTCTGAAAACCCATATATGCCTCATGTGTTACAATACATTGACCGAAATAGTCACGTCTCAACAAGGCTGTATCAAATTTTTCAAATACAATGTCAAATGTCTACAGTTAATCCGTTCTCACCTTCGCCGAATTTGAAATGCTCACTAATTCCGTGTCTGTTTAAAAGGGATGTGCTTTCTGTCCCTGATCATTCTGTGTCTGTTTGAAATGGGTTTGCTGTCAGTCCCGGATCATTCTGTGTCTGTTTAAAAGGGCTGTGCTGTCAGTCTCGGATCACTCTGTGCCTGTTTGAAATGGGTGTGCTGTCAGTCCCGGATCATTCTGTGCCTGATTAAAATGGGTGTGCTGTCAGTCCCAGATCAGAGAATCAAGTTGCTGTGCAGAGCCTGAACCCATAGACGGCTCGATCACACTGGAGATCGCAACCAACTGAGATAAACTGGGGCATAAAACGCTTTCAATTAATGAAAAAAATACTTCAAACAGGAAGTATTGACCCAATACAGAAATACGGAGATCAGAGGAGCCCGTAGCGAAGGCAAAGCAGTTATGAAGGGAGATTTTACTTTTCACACAGACTGGGACACGTTGGCAATACATTTCTAGAATGCATCTTGGACAGTTTTCTGAAACAATATCATGAAACTGAGAGGTTACACATGTCAGGAAAGAGAGAACAAGCTGGGGCTCTTTTCTCTCGAAAAGAGAAGACTGAGGAGTGACGTGATAGAGGTTTTTAAGATTAATGATGTGTTTGTTGGGGTAGATCTGGAGAAGATGTTTCCACTTGAAGGGGAGACCAGAACCAAGGGTCATTATTATAAGATAGTCACTGATTAATCGAATTGAATCGAATAATGAATTCAGTGAAAACGTCTTTACCCAGAGACTGGTGAGAATGTGAAACTCGCTACCACAAAGGGTAGTTGAGAAGAATCGCACAGATGCATTTAAGGGGAATATGGATAAACACATGAGAGAGAAAGAACATATGAACATTATAAATGGGAGAAGGTGCAGGCCATCCGGTCCCTCGATGCTGCTCCACCATTCAATCAGATCATGCTTGATCTTCTACCTCAACTCCACTTTCACGCCCGACCCACAAATCCCTTGATTCCGCGAAGCCCAAAATTCTATCAATTCCAGCCTTGAATATACTCAACGACTGAGCATCCACAAACCTCTGAGTGGAGAATTCCAAAGATTCACATCCCTCTGAGTGAATAAATTCCTCCTCATCTCAGTCTTACATGGCCGACCCCTTATCTGAAGACAATTTCTTCTTGTTCTAGACTCGACAGCCAGGGGAACAATCTCTCCGGATCTATCCTGTCAAACCCCCTCAGAATCTTATATTCTATTTTATATGTTTCAAAGAGATGGCAGCGGAACAGATGGACATGTTGATTGTGTGAGATGAAGATGGATAGGCGTGGGGTGTTTTATAGCATGAGCACCGGCATGGACCTTGTGGTGTGAATGGCCTGTTTCTGAGCAGTGCAGTCCACATAATTCTGGAACCTTAGCCTATATTCGGCCCGTCATGCCCGCGCTAGCTTTTTGAAAGAACTGCCCAATTTAGACCTACACCCCAGCGATTTCCCCATCACCCTGCAAATTATTCCTCTTCAATGACATGTCCAATTGCCTTTTGAAAGTGCATATGGAATGTGGTTTCACCGTTCTTTTAGGTATTGCACTCAATCCCATAACAAACCTCGGTGAAAAAATGTTTCTCCATTTCCCATCGAGATGTATTGCCAATTATTTTTTATCTCACAGAGGAGCGGTGGGGAGAGAGAGAGAGTAGAGGGCGTGAGAAAGACAGAGTAGAAGGAGATACAGAGGGTACAGACAGAGAAAGTAGGAGAAAGAGGAGAGTAAGGTGAGGAAGAGAGATAGAGAGAGATTGGAAGGTGACAGAGAGAGTACAGAGAGAGCACGAGAGACAGAGATAGAGAGAGAGTAGGGTGAGAAAGAGAGAAACATAGAGAATAGAAGAAGACAGAGAGGGTAGAAGGGTAGAGAAGAAGAGAGGATGAGACAGAGACAAGAGGAAGATAAGGAAAACACAAAAAGTGAAAAAGAGTCAAAGGGGACGACAGTGAAAGACCACGGAGAGAGTGACAGAGAACGACAGAGGGACAGAGAGAGGGAGAGAAACAGACAGAAAGAGAAACAGGGAGAGACGGACGGAGAGAGGGAGAGACAGGGACAGAGCGAGTGATTGAGACTGGTCAGAGAGAGAGGGAGTCGAGTGTGAGAGCGAGAGAGAGAGAGAGAGAACAAGGATCACAGCATCACAGGGCGTTGGAATCAGTGAGAATGGGGGAAGGCAGTGATCTCTGGAGAAGGCCCAGGCTTCATCCGAGTCTCTGTTGGCAGATCTCACCCGGTGTGCGACTGACACCCACACACAGAGAATGGGAGAGAGAAGAGGGAGCTTTACTCTGTATCTAAACTCTGTTGTTCCTGCCCTGAGAGTGTTTGAAGGGATAGTGTAGAGCGAGCTTAACTCTCCATCTCACGCGTGCGGTACCTGTCTTGGGAGTGTTTAACGGGACACTCTGGAGCGGCTTTCACTCCATATCTAACCCGTGCTGTACCTGTCCTGCGAGTTTTTGATGGGAAAGTGTCTTGGGGCCTTTACTCTGTATCTAACCTGCGCTGTACCTGCCCTGGGAGTGTTTGATGGGACAGTGTTGAGGGGCTTATACACTGTATCTAACTCGTGTTGTACCTGCCCTGGGAGTGTTTGATGAGACAGTGCAGTGGGGGATTTACTCTGTATCTAAACTGTGCTGAGCCTGCCATGGGAGTGTTTGATGGGACAGTGTAGAGGGGATTATACTCTGTATCTAACTCGTGCTGTACCTGCCCTGGGAGCGTTTGATGGGACAGTGTGGTAGGGGATTTACTATGTATCTAACCTGTGCTGTGCCTGCCAGGGGAGTGTTTGATGGGAGAGTGTAGAGGGGGCTGCACTCTGTATCTAACCCGTGCTCTTTCTAACGTGTGAACAGTTCAGACTGAAGTGGTTGATATTCCTCATGCCTCACATTCCGAAGCAATAAACACTGTGACAGTGTTTTATTTTGCTCCGCCCTGTTATTATAAAACTCTCTCTGTTCACCTCAGAAGGTTCTGCCTCTCGCATGGATCCGTGTTCCACCGGCAGATGCCCCACGGGTCAGTGCTGAGTGTGGTTATTGTACCATGGGGTCTATCACTGCCAGTCAACATCATGTGCTCGCTAAAAGGCCCAACCCACCGACTCCATCCCTCTCCCTGGCGAACGTCTGGTGCAGAAACAGACCATTCACAAACCTCGACGTCTGATTTGAACCTGAGCTGAAACTCGGACCACATATTCTTTCCATCACCAAGTCCGCCTACTTCCATCTTTGTATCTCGACCGTTTCCGCTCCCGCCTCTTCTCACCTATTGCTGACACCCTTGTCCGTGCCTTTGTTATCTCGAGACTGGACTATTCCTATGCTCTTCTGGCCAAACTCCCATCTTCCACCATTCATTAACTTCAGCTCATCCAAAATTCAGCTGCCCGTAACCTAATTCGCACAAATTCCTGTTCAATCATCACCCCCTGTGTTCGCATTGGCTCCCGGTCCGGCAAAGCCTCGATTTTAAAATTCTTATCGTTGTATTCAAATCCTTCCACGGCCATCTCTGTATCCTCCCCCAAGACTACAAACCCATCCTCCCCCACCGAGGTCTCTACGCTCCTCCCATTCTGGCCTGTCGCGCATACCCGAATTCCTGCAGTGCACCATTGGTGGCAGTGCCTTCAGCTGAATGGTCCCTAAACTCTGGAATTTCCTGCCTCTGATTCACTCTCCTCCTTTATGACGCTACTTAAAATGCACCTTCTCACGATATCCCTCAATCCACAACTGCCAACCTTCTCCCCATATCACTAAGCCCCACCTACCCGCCACCCCCCCATATCCCTTAATCCCCAACTGCAAACCTTCACTCCCAATCGCTAATCCCGACCTACCACCGTCTCAACATATCCTTCAATCCCTACCTACCCACCTTCCCACTTTCCCACCATATCCCTCAATCCCCAACTAGCAAACCTTCTCCCCACATCCCTAATTCCAACCGACCCACTTTCGACACATATTCCTTAATCTCACCAATCCATCTTCTCCCCATATTGCTCACTCTCACCTACCAAACTTCTCCTCTTATCCCTCATTCCCACCTACCCACCCTCTCAAGAGTTCAGAATATACTCCTTTCATTAAGGTGAGTTTGGAGATTGAGAATCACTCCTAGGAGTATTCCAGTTTCTGAAGGGGTACAAAGAGCTATTTTGTTCCTGATACTCAAACATTCCTTCAAACTCTGAATCAACTCCCACACTAACCTGGTTGACTTAACTGCCCTCTGAAATATGGCCTCGGTATCAGACAGGCGCACCGAGCCCAGACGGGCCTGCAAAGTCCTTCTCACTAACGACTGTGAACTTGTTCCAAAGTTGGGAGATCTGTCCCACAGACTCGTCAAGCAATAACCTGACATCGTCATTATGAGCCGGGGCTCAGGAGGTAGCGTCTGTCCTCAGAGTCAGAAGGTCGTTCTCTCGGACCCCACACACACCAGAGACTTGAGCATCTTAATCCAGGCCGACAATTTCCTGTGCGAGTACTGTGGGAGCGCTGCACGCTCAGAGGGTCGGTACTGAGTTAATGCTGCATTGTCAGAGGAGCAGTACTGAGGAAGCGCCGCACGGTCGGAGGGTCAGTATTGAGGGAGTGTTGCACTTTCGGAGGGTCAGTACTGAGAGAGCGCTGCACTGTCGGAAGGTCACTACTGAGAGAGCGCTGCAGTTTTGGAAGGTCAGTACTGAGGGAGGGCTGAACTGTTTGAAGTGTCGTCATTTCGATGAGATGTCAAACCGAGTGCGCTCATCTCGGTCTGAAATGGCCGACCCCTTATCTGGGGAATGGGGAATGACTATTCCCCATTGTTCCAGATTCGCCAGTCAGTGCATCTATCCTGACAAGTCCATCAATCCTGTCAAGTCCCCTCAGAATACTATATGTTTCTATGAGATGAGAAAGGAATAGGATATGTTGATGGGGTTAGATGAAGAAGGGTGGTGGGAGGCTCGTGTGGAACATAAACCCCGGCATGTATCTATTGTGCCGAATGGCCTGTTTCTCAGCTGTGCAGTCTAAGTATTTCTGGAATCTTAGCATATATTGGGCCCATCATGACTGTGCTGGTTCTTTGAAAGAACTCCCCAATTTAGTCCTACACCCCAGATTTTGCCCCATAACCCTGCAAACTAGTCCTGTTCAATGATATGCCCACTTGCCTTTTGAAAGTGCCTGTGGAATGTGGTTCCACCGCTCTTTCAGGAAATGCATTCCAAATCATAACAAACGTCAGTGAAAAAATGTGTTCAAATTTCCCCGAGGTCTTTTGACAATTATTTTATTATCACAGAGAGGAGAAATAGAGAGTGAGACAATATTGGGCTGAAGAAAGAGAGAGAGTGTAGACAGAGACAGAACGAGTATCGTGAGAGAGAGAGCAGGAGAGAGAGAGAGACATAGAGAGAATTAGGTGAGAAAGAGAGAGAGAGAGCAGTGAGGCAGAGGCAGAGGAGAGGATGAGACAGGGTAAGAGAGAGAGAAGGTGAGCACAAGAAGAGAAACAGAGACAGAGGGGAAGACAGAGAAAGATAAGGGTGATAAGGAGAGAGACCGACACAGGGCCAGAGAGAGAAAATAAAAGTCAGGGAGACAGCAAAAAAACAGGGGAGACAAACAGAGAGATTGACATTTAGCTCAGGTGTTTCGAGCGTGATATTAATGCCACAAAGGGCGCAGGTTTCATCCCAGCAAGGACCACGAACGTTCTTTTTATTGAGGGCGCAGTTTGCTCTCTTTATTTTAGACTGTGAGCGAATTATAAATGCAAAGTTTGGAAGGAAATTCACTGAGAACAGAGCATCGGAGAAGCATTTTCATGTTGGTGCTGTCAGTCCCGGATCATTCTGTGTCTGTTTAAAAGCGGTGTGCTGTCAGTCCCGGATCATTCTGTGTCTGTTTAAAAGCGGTGTGCTGTCAGTGCAGGATCATTCTGTGTCTGTTTAAAAGGGGTGTGCTGTAAGTCCTGGATCATTCCGTGCCTGTTTAAAAGGGGTGTGCTGTCAATCCAGGATCATCCTGTGCCTGTTTATAAGGGGTGTGCTGTCAGTCCTGAATCATTCTGTGCCTGTTTTAAAGGGATGTCCTGCCAGTCCAGGATTATCCTGTGTCTGTTTTAAAGGGGTGTGCTGTCTGTCCTGGATCACAGACTCAAGTTACTGTTCAGAGCCTGAAACCGTAGACGGCTCGATCACACTGGAGATCACAACCCACTGAGGGGAACTGGGGCATGAAAAGCTTTCAATTAATGAAACAAATACTTCAAACAGGAAGAATTGAGACCCCACAGAAATACGGAGATCAGAGGAGCCTGCAGCTAAGGCAAAGCAGTTATGAACGGAGATTTCAATTTTCCCATTGTCTGCGTTACAGTGCACCTCGGACAGTTCACTGAAACAATATCACAGAACGGGGAGGATATAACTATCACGAAAGAGAGAACAAGCTTGAAAAGTAAAGACTGAGGAGTGACCTGATAGAAGTCTTTAAGTTTAATGACAGGTTTGATAGGGTAGACGGAGAGAAGATGATTTCACCCGCGAGTGAGAGCAGACCTCGGGGTTATAAATCGAAGCTGGTCACTGATAAATCCAATATTAATTCAGGAGAAACTCCTTTACCCAGGGAGTGGTGAGAGTGAGCAACTCGCTACCACAAGTGAGTTGAGGCGACGAGCAAAAATGCTGTTAAGATTAAGCGAGATAAACACACGAGGGAAAAGGGAATAGAAGGATATGTTGATTGGGTTCGATGAACAAGCGTGAAAGGAGGATCATCTGCAGCATAAGCAAAGGCATGGACTGTTCGGGACGAATGGCTTGTTTCTGTGCTGTACAGTGTATGCAGGGCGTAAGAGAAAGAGAGAGAGTAAAGGGAGAAATAGAGAGTAGAGGGAGAGAGAGAGAACACGAGAGAGACAGGCAGAGACAGACAGAGAAAGAGATAGAGTTAGAGGAACAGTATATCGAGAAAGAGAGGAGCGATAAGTAAATAGAGACAGAAGGAGATGTTTTGGAAATGCCTGTGAGCTGTTGGCAGCTGAACAATAGCCACTTGTTGCTGCTTCAATGGATTTGAGACGGAAAGTGGAGAAGGAGAGACAGATTAGAGGGAGAGAGACCGGGAGACAGAAACAGAGAGAGGGAGAATGACGACTTTGAGAGTGGCAGAGAGACAGGCAGATTGTAAGTGTAAGCATAATCGAGACAGATAAATTGTACGGGTGAGGGAGAAGAAAGGGACAGACAGGGGGAGAAACAGACAGACAGAGAGAGAGAAACAGGGGAGGCAGAGAAACAAGATAGACATAGAGTGAGAGACGGGGATGGATCAGAGAGTGCAGATTGAGGGAGACAGAGAGAGAGGGAGCGATGAGAGACAGAGATAGAAGTGTAGATGCAGATATACTCGGACAGAAAGGGAGAGAGAAAGGGAGTGGAGGGTAAGTGACCGGAAAAGAGAGAGAACCAGAGGGAAAGAGTCAGAGGGAGAGAGAAAGGGACAGATTAGAGAGTATAGGGAGAGAGACAGAGGGAGGGACAGATAGAGAGAGGATGAGACGGGGATGGTCAGAGGGCGAGAGATAGGGAGAAAGAGAGACAGAGAGATGGGGCTGGGTCATAGTTTGTAGTCTCACAGAGTGAAGTCGCACAGAGTAAAGTGGCAGAGGCAAAGAGGAAGAGTAAAGGGGAAGCTTGAAATTGAAGGTGAGATATAGAGAAAGGGAGAGAGTTCGTGATTGAGAGAGGTGGAGAGGAGACGTGGAGAGGGAGAGAGTTGGAGAGTAGGGGGAGAGAGTGAGGGGAAAGAGTGAAGAACGAAAGATGGAGACACAGTGGAGAGGCAGAGAGACACCGAGAGGGAATATGAGGATGTGTGTGGGGGGGGGGGGGATTGACAGAGAGAGAGGCGGACAGACTGTGAGAGTCTGAATAATACAGAGAGAGAGAGATGGTGGTGGTGAGGGAGAAAGAAAGAGACAGACAGACAAAGAAAGAGAGAGAAACAGGGGAGACAGAGAAGCGGAAGACAAAGAGTAATAGATGGGGATGAGACAAGGAGCGTAGAGAGAGAGGCAGAGAGAGAGAGAGAGAGGAAGTGGGAGAGACATGGAGTCGAGCGTGAGAGCGTGCAGAGAGTGAGGAGAGTGTGACAGACAGAGAGAGAGAGGCCGAGAGAGAGAGAGGGAGAGAGAGAGGGTCTGGAGAGCGAGTAGAGGGAGAGCACGAGTAGAGAGCGAGAAGAGTGAGACACAGAGATGGAGAGAGGGGTAGAGGGTGGGGGACAGGGAAAGTGGGAGGGACTCCCACCGACCGATCTGCTCCTCATATCACTCAACTCAACCACCCAAACCTTCTCACAATATCCCTCAACTAAACTTACCACCTTCTCACCAAATCCATCAACCCCACCGACCGAATTACTCCCCATATCACTCAACCCCTCCTACACACATTCACACAATATCCATCAATCCCCACTGAAACACATTCTCCACATATACCCCACAAACGGCTAACCAACTTCTCCTCCTTATCTCTCACTAACTCCTACCCACCTTCTCCCAAGATCACTCAACCCCACGTAACCACCATCTCACAATATCTCTCAATCATAACCTACCCGCCTTATTAACATTTCCCTTCAATCACACTTACCCAACTCCTCACCATATCGGTCGACCGCACCGACACACCTTCTCCCCATTTCACTCAACTACACCTACCCATCTTCATACAAAATCCCTCAACTCCAAACTACCCATTATCCCCCGTGTCCCTCAATCCCCACCTACCTATCTTACCCCCAAATACCTCAATCCCCACCTACCAACATTATGACCTTATTCCTCAATCCCACGGACACAACATCCCACCTTATCTCTCAATACCACGTAAACACCTCCCACATCCCTCAAACCAGAGCTGCACACCTTCTCCCCATAACACTCAACCCCAGCTACCCACATTCTCATAAGACCCCTCAATCCCGACCAACACACATTCCCACCATATCCTTCAATCCCAAACTAACCACCTTCTCCTCATATCCCTCACTCACACCTACCTATCTTCTCCCCATATTCCTCAATCCACACCTGCCATCTTCAGACCAGATTCCTCCGACACTCCTATCCACATCCCCAAAGACCACAATCCTCACCCACCCAACCTCTCGCCATATCCCTCAATCGCACATACCCACCTACACACCTTCTCTCCACATGCCTCAACCCCACCTACCCACCTTCTCACAATATCCCACAATCCCCACTTACCCACCATCCCTTCATTTCACGAAATCCCCACTGAAGCACCTTCTACACAAAACCCTCAACCCCACCTACTCACATTCTCATCTCATCCGTCAATGCCCACATACCCACCTTCCCCACTTATCCCTCAATCCCCACCTACCGACCTTCACAACAATTCCTTCAATCCCCACCAACCCATATTAGCTCCTTATACCTCAATTCCACCTCATCAACTTCTCACCATATCCCTCAATCCACAACCACCCAACTTCTCACCATATCCCTCAATCGGGCCGACACACCTACCCATATCCCTCAATTCACATCTACACACCTTCTCCCCATAACACTCAAACCCACCTACCCGCATTCTCAAAACATCTCTCAATCACCACCTACACTTCTTCGCACCATATCCCTCAATCCCCACCTAACTGCTATCTCTTCATGTCCCTCACTCATACTTACCCATCTTCTCCAAATATTCCTCAATCTGCACATACCCATCGACTCACCAAATGCCTAAACTCACCTACGCAGTTTTTCAACAAATCTCTCAACCCCACCTTCCAACCTTCGACCATATCCCTCATAACCACCTTCACGCCATATCATTCAATCCCCAACTACTCACGTTGTCCAAATCCCTCAAACCCATCTACCCAACTTCTCACCATATCAGTCAATCCCAACGAACCACATCCCCATATATCTCAATCAACACATACGCACCTTAGCCTCCTATCCCTCAATCCCACCTCCGCAAACTTCTCAGCAATGCCCTCAATCCCCACAAAACTACCTTCCCTCCGTATCCCACAAATTCACCGACGCACCATCTCCACAGATCACTCAAACACACCCAACCACCTTCTCACTCTATCCAGTATTACCACTTACCCACCCTCTCACCATATCCGTCAACACCACCTACCCACATTATCTTCATATCCCTCAATCCCGACCTATACACCTTTTCCCCGTATCACTCAACCCCAACTTCCCACATTAAAAAAAAATCCTCTATCCACAACTACCTCCCATATCCCTCAATCACCTGAAGACATCTTTCCGCCATATCCCTCAATCCCCACTTAATCATGGGTGACTTTCATCTGCATATATACTGGCCAAACCAAATTAGCAA
This sequence comes from Heptranchias perlo, assembly GCF_035084215.1. Taxonomy (NCBI): domain Eukaryota; kingdom Metazoa; phylum Chordata; class Chondrichthyes; order Hexanchiformes; family Hexanchidae; genus Heptranchias; species Heptranchias perlo. The sequence goes on from NW_027139480.1 coordinate 139,967, forward strand.
TAATACTGTGGAGCATTATTACCTGGAGTGTGCAGGAGATGGTTTTTCAAACCAATATGTTGAGCAGCCAATTCGGGAACAGGCGATCCGAGATTGGGCATGGTGCATCGAGAAGCGGTTAATTCATTAAATTGTTCTGCGGGGTCCTTTAGAGGAGAGTGACCGGAACATGATATAATTCTTCATTAAGATAGAAAGTGAAGGAGTGCAATCCGAAACTAGGGTACTAAATCGAAGGTGTGAGGAGTGAGTTGGCTATGATAGATTTGAGACCTTCATTAAAAGGCATGACGGTGGATAGGCAATGTCTAACATTTGAGGAACGAATGCATGAATTGCAACAGTTATACGTTCCATTCTGGCACAAAAAGACAAAAGGACAAAAGGCCCAACCATGGCTAACAGAAGAAGTTAAGGCTAGGATGCGATGCAAAGTGGAATCATAACATTTTGCCAGAAAATGCAGCAAGTCAGAGGATTGGGAACAGTTTGGAACGGAGAAAAAAATGGTCAAGAGATTGATTAAGAGGGAAAATAGAGAATGAGAGTGAACTAGCTAGGAACATAAAAGCGGACTGTAAAAACTTAGAAAAACGGGAATATTGTATTGAGATAGACGATCAGCCATGATCATATTGAATGGTGGAGCAGGCTCGAATGGCCGAATGGCTTACTCCTGCTCATCTTTTCTATGTTTCTATGACTCGGAGGCCTAGATTTCCACCTTCAGCAGGTGGTGTCAGATCGACCGTCCATTACACACCCTGTCACATTTTCATTCCATTTACTTCGATACCATTGAAAGTAATTGACAGAATATTATGGGCTGATTGCATGCAATTTCCTAAAGTGCTCTCCCGGGGAGTTACGCTCCACCGTAGGTTCCACTGCCCGGATTGTGAGTCCGCTGAAGGCAGAATTAACCCCCGGTGATGAATGGGGGAGAACAAAACCAGGCACGGCCTCGGTTTCGCGCTCCCCACTGTTTGTTTGATTAGTTTCCGTGTTCGGTCTTAGACATTTTAACCATTTTAACATTTTTGTCTTGAAATGTCTCTCATTTACTCCGCAGAAATTTTTGTCATCTCTCAATTCCTCAATATCCTGAAATAGATTCCAGGTCAGTGAAAGCATGAAATTCCCTCTAACTCCTGTTTGTCGCCTCCATTCTGTCCTTTTCCCAGTTCCACTAAAACTGTTTCACTTTGTTTTCAGTCCACACTAGAGTTATACCTGAACCGTCAACCTGTCCTTTGTCCAGATACTGACCGATCCTCTGGGTGTTTCACCTCTTCCTTTCATTGTTTCAGATTCACAATAACTGCAGTTTGACCCATTTGTTTCCAGTTTGGTCTGTTTCTCTTCTGTTGCCTTCTCTGATTCTAAGATCTGATATCTTGTTAGTTTTGTGATGTTTAAATAATCCAAACTCATCCTGTCCCCTCCCACTTACCCGATGTTCTTGTCCACTGAAATGCCTCTCGTATGTTGTCAACGAACTGACTCCGTCCACCCCTTCGTCAACTTCCTGTTCTAGTCTGTCCCGGTAGAATTTCTTAAACTGGATCAGTTGGTAACCGTCAGACTTTGTCCAGAACTCAGTGATCGCAGTGTTCGGTCTGTGAACAACAATGGAGAAAAATACACATTATCGACCTTCCATCCGCGCGGCTACATTTGCCCTTAAACGAAACGACTGACGCCTCCTGTGAGCCACGTTATCAAATACCTTCTGAAAAACCATACATGCCGCATGTGTTACAACACATTGACCTATATAGTCACGCCTCAACAAGGCTGTCTCAAATTTGTCAAATACAATGTCAAATGTCTACAGTTAATCCGTTCTCACCTTCTCCGAATTTGAAATGCTCACTAATTACGTGTCTGTTTCAAAGGGATGTGCTTTCATTCCCTGATCATTCTGTGTTTGTTTGAAAGGGGTCTGCTGTCAGTCCCGGATCTTTCTGTGTCTGTTTAAAAGGGCTGTGCTGTCAGTCTCGGATCACTCTGTGCCTGTTTGAAATGGGTGTGCTGTCAGTCCCGGATCATTCTGTGCCTGATTAAAATGGGTGTGCTGTGAGTCCCAGATCAGAGAATCAAGTTGTTGTGCAGAGCCTGAACCCATAGACGTCTCGATCACACTGGAGATCACAACCAACTGAGATGAACTGGGGCATAAAAAGGTTTCAATTAATGAAAAAAATACTTCAAACAGGAAGTATTGACCCTACACAGAAATACGGAGATCAGAGGAGCCTGTAGCTAAGGCAAAGCAGTTATGAAGGGAGATTTTAATTTTCATATAGACTGGGACACGGAGGCAATACATTTCTAGAATGCATCTTGGACAGTTTTCTGAAACAATGTCATGGAACTGAGAGGTTACACATGTCAGGAAAGAGAGAACAAGCTGAGGCTCTTTTCTCTCGAAAAGAGAAGACTGAGGAGTGACGTGATGGAGGTTTTTAAGATTAATGGTGTGTTTGTTAGGGTAGATCTGAAGAAGATGTTTCCACTTGAAGGGGAGACCAGAACCAAGGGCCATTATTATAAGATAGTCACTGATAAATCGAATTGAATCGAATAATGAATTCAGTGAAAACGTCTTTACCCAGAGACTGGTGAGAATGTGAAACTCGCTACCACAAAGCGTAGTTGAGAAGAATCGCACAGATGCATTTAAGGGGAATCTGGATAAACACATGAGAGAGAAAGAACAGAAGAACATAAAAAAATGGGAGCAGGAGGAGGCCATCCGGCCCCTCGATCCGGCTCCAGCATTCAATCAGATCTTGGCTGACCTTCTACCTCAACTCCACATTCCCGCCCGACCCACAGATCCCTTGATTCCCCTAAGCCCAAAAATCTATCAATTCCAGCCTTGAATATGCTCAACGACTGAGCATCCACAGACCTCTGGATGGAGAATTCCAAAGATTCACATCCCTCTGAGTGAATAAATTCCTCCTCATCTCAGTCTTACATGGCCCACTCCTTATCTGAAGACTATTTCCTCTTGTTCTAGACTCGACAGCCAGGGTAAACAATCTCTCCGGATCTATCCTGTCAAGTCCCCTCAGAATCTTATATTCTGTTTTATATGTTTCAATGAGATGGCAGAGGAATAGAAGGACATGTTGATGGTGTTGGAGGAAGATGGATAGGCGTGGGGTGTTTTATAGAATAAGCACCGGCATGGACCTTGTGGTGTGAATGGCCTGTTTCTGAGCTGTGCAGTCCACGGAATTCTGGAACCTTAGCCTACATTCGGCCCGTCATGCCTGTGCTAGCTTTTTGAAAGAACTGCCCAATTTAGTCCTACATCCCAGCGATTTCCTCATCACCCTGCAAATTATTCCTCTTCAATGACATGTCCAATTGCCTTTTGAAAGTGCATATGGAATGTGGTTTCACCGTTCTTTTAGGTATTGCACTCAATCTCATAATAAACCTCGGTGAAAAAATGTTTCTTCATTTCCCATCGAGATATGTTGCCAATTATTTTTTATCTCACAGAGGAGCGGTAGGGAGAGAGAGAGAGAGAGAGAGTAGAGGGCGTGAGAAAGACAGAGGAGAAGGAGACAGAGAGGGTACAGACAGAGAAAGTAGGAGAAAGAGGAGAGTAACTTGAGGAAGAGAGATCGAGCGAGAGTGGAAGGAGACAGAGAGAGTACAGAGAGAGCACGAGAGACAGAGATAGAGAGAGAGGAGAGTAGGGTGAGAAAGAGAGAAACAGAGAGAATAGAAGAAGACAGAGAGGGTAGAGGGGTAGAGAGGAAGAGAGGATGAGACAGAGACAAGAGGAAGATAACGAGAACACAAAAAGAGAAATAGAGTCAAAGGGGAAGACAGTGAATGACCACGGAGAGAGTGAGAGAGAACGACAGAGGGACAGAGAGAGGGAGAGAAACATACAGAAAGAGAAACAGGGTAGAGACGGACGGAGAGAGGGAGAGACAGGGACAGAGCGAGTGATAGAGACTGGTCAGAGAGAGAGAGAGTCGAGTGTGTGTGTGTGTGTGTGAGAGAGAGAGAGAGAGAACAAGGATCACAGCATCACAGGGCGTTGGAATCACTGAGAATGGGGGAAGGCAGTGATCTCTGGAGAAGGCACAGGCTTCATCCCAGTCTCTGTTGGTAGATCTCACCCGGTGTGCGACTGACACCCACACACAGAGAATGGGAGAGAGAAGAGGGAGCTTTACTCTGTATCTAAACTCTGTTGTTCCTGCACTGAGAGTGTTTGATGGGATAGTGTAGAGGGAGCTTAACTCTCCATCTCACGCGTGCGGTACCTGGCTTGGGAGTGTTTAACGGGACACTCTGGAGGGGCTTTCACTCCCTATCTAATCCGTGCTTTACCTGTCCTGCGAGTTTTTGATGGGACAGTGTCTTGGGGCCTTGACTCTGTATGTAACCTTTGCTGCACCTCCACTGGGAGTAGTTGATGGGACACTCTGGAAGGGTTTTCACTCCGTATCTAATCCGTGCTGTACCTGTGCTGGGCGTGTTTAATGGGACAGTGTAGAGAGGGAATTTCTCTGTATCTAAACTGTGCTGTGCCTGCCATGGGAGTGTTTGATGGGTCAGTGCAGAGGGGATTATACTCTGTATCTAACTCGAGCTGTACCTGCCCTGGGAGTGTTTGATGGGACAGTGTAGAGGGGATTATACTCTGTATCTAACTCGAGCTGTACCTGCCCTGGGAGTGTTTGATGGGACAGTGTGGTGGGGGATTTACTCTGTATCTAACCTGTGCTGTGCCTGCCAGGGGAGTGTTTGATGGGAGAATGTAGAGCGGGTTGCACTCTGTATCTAACCCGTGCTCTTTCTAACTTGTGAATAGTTCAGACTGAAGTGGTTGATATTCCTCATGCCTCTCATTCCGAAGAATTAAACACTGTGACAGTGTTTTATTTTGCTCCGCCCTGTTATTATAAAACTCTCTCTGTTCACCTCAGAAGGTTCTGCCTCTCGCATGGATCCGTGTTCCACCGGCAGATGCCCCACGGGTCAGCGCTGAGTGTGGTTATTGTACCATGGGGTGTATCACTGCCAGTCCACATCATGTGCTCATAATGTGGACTGGCAGTGATACACCCAACGACTCCATCCCTCTCCCTGGCGAACGTCTGGTGCAGAAACAGACCATTCACAACCCTCGACTTACGATTTGACCCAGAGCTGAAATTCCGACCACATATTCTATCCATCACCAAGTCCGCCTACTTCCATCTCTGTATCTCGACCGTCTCGCTCACGTCTCTTCTCACCTATTGCTGAAACCCTTGTCCGTGCCTTTGTTACCTCGAGACTGGACTATTCCAATGCTCTTCTGGCCAAACTCCCATCTTCCACCCTTCAGTAACATCAGCTCATCCAAAATTCAGCTGCCCGTATCCAAATTCGCACAAAGTCCTGTTCAATCATCACCCCCTGTGTTCGCATTGGCTCCCGGTCCGGCAACGCCTCGATTTTAAAATTCTCATCGTTGTGTTCAAATCCTTCCACGGCCACCGATCCCCCTATCTCTGTAATCTCCCCCAAGACTACAACCCCATCCTCCCCCACTGAGGTTTCTGCACTCCTCCCATTCTGGCCTCTCGCGCATTCCCGAATTCCTGCACTGCACCATTGGTGGCTGTTACTTCAGCTGCCTGGTCCATAAGCTCTGGAATTTCCTGCCTCTGATTCACTCTCCTCCTTTGTGACGCTACTTAAATGCAGCTTCTCACGATATCCCTCAATCCACAACTGCCAACCTACTCCCCATATCACTAAACCCCACCTACTCGCATTCTCCCCATTACCTTAATCCCCATCTGCGAACCTTCTCTCCCAATCGCTGAACCCGACCTACCCACCGTCTCAACATATCCCTCAATCCCTACCGACCCAGCTTCCCACCTTCCAACCATATCCCTCAATCCCCAACTAGCAACCTTCTCCCTACATTTCCTAATTCCAACCTACCCACTTTCTGCCCATATTCCTTAATCTCACCGATCCATCTTCTCCCCATATTGCTCACTCTCACCTACCAACCTTCTCACCTTATCCCTCATTCCCACCTACACACCTTCTCAAGAGTTCAGAACATACTCCTTTCATTAAGGTGAGTTTGGAGACTGAGAATCACTCCCAGGAGTATTCCAGTTTCTGAAGGGGTATAAAGAGCTAATTTGTTCATGATACTCAAACTTTCATTCAAACTTTGAATCAACTCCCACACTCACCTGGTTGACTTAAATGCGCTCTGAAATATGGCCTCGGTATCAGACAGGCGCACCCAGCCCAGACGGGCCTGCAAAGTACTTCTCACTAACGTCTGTGAACTGGTGCCAAAGTTGGGAGATCTGCCCCACAGACTCGTCAAGCAGTAACCTGACATAATCATTATGAGCCGAGGCTCAGTCGGTAGCATCTCTCCTCAGAGTCAGAAGGTCGTGCGCTCGGACCCCACACACACCAGAGACTTGTGCATCTTAATCCAGGCCGACAATTTCCAGTGCCAGTACTGTGGGAGCGCTGCACGCTCAGAGGGTAAGTACTGAGGGAATGATGCACTGTCAGTGGAGCAGTACTGAAGAAGCGCCGCAAGGTCGGTGGGTCAGCATTGAGGGAGTGTTGCACTTTCGGAGGGTCAGTACTGAGAGCGCGCTGCACTGTCGGAAGGTCACAAGTGAGAGAGCGCTGCAGTTTTGGAAGGTCAGTACTGAGGGAGGGCTGAACTCTTTGAAGTTTCGTCATTTGGATGAGATGTTAAACCGAGTGCGCTCATCTCAGTCTTAAATGGCCGACCCCTTATCTGGGGAATGGGGAATGCCTATTCCCCATTGGACTAGATTCGCCAGTCAGTGGAGTCACCATCTATCCTGTCAAGTCCCTCAGAATACTATATGTTTCTATGAGATGAGAAAGGAATAGGATATGTTGATGGGGTTAGATGAAGAAGGGTAGTGGGAGGCTCGTGTGGAACATAAACCCCGGCATGTATCTATTGTGCCGAATGGCCCGTTTCTCAGCTGTACAGTCTAAGTATTTCTGGAATCTTAGCATACATTGGGCCCGTCTTTCCTGTGCTGGTTCTTTGAAAGAACTGTCCAATTTAGTCCTACACCCCAGATTTTGCCCCATAACCCTGCAAATTAGTCCTCTTCAATGATATGCCCACTTTCCTTTTGAAAGTGTCTATGGAATGTGGTTCCACCGCTCTTTCAGGAAATGCATTCCAAATCATAACAAACCTCAGTGAAAAAAATGTGTCCAAATTTCCCCGAGATCTTTTGCCAATTATGTTATTATCACAGAGGAGAAATAGAGAGAGAGAATATTGGGCTGGAGAAAGAGAGAATGCAGAGAGTGACAGAACGAGTATAGTGAGAGAGAAAGCAGGAGAGAGAGAGAGAGAGAGAGATAGAGAAAATAAGGTGAGAAAGAGAGAGAGAGAGTAGAGAGGCAGAGGCAGAGGACAGCATGAGACAGGGTAAGAGAGAGAGAAGGTGAGCACAAGAAGAGAAACTGAGACAGAGGGGAAGACAGAGAACGATAAGGGGGATAAGGAGAGAGACCGACACTGGGCCAGAGAGATAAAAAAAAAGTCAGAGAGAGTGAAAAAAAACAGGGGAGACAAACAGAGAGAGTGAAAATTAGCTCAGTTGGTTAGATATTAATACAACAAAGGGCGCAGGTTTGATCCATGTAAGGGCCACGAACGTTTTTATATTGAGGCGCAGTATCTTCTCTTTATTTTAGACTGTGAGCGAATTATAAATGCAAAGTTCGGCAGGAAATTCACTCAGAACAGAGCATCGGAGAAGCATTTTCATGTTGGTGCTGTCAGTCCTGGATCATTCCGTGCCTGTTTAAAATGAGTATGCTCTCAATCCAGGATCATCCTGTGTCTGTTTATAAGGGGTGTGCTGTCAGTCCCGGATCATTCTGCGTCTGTTTAAAAGGGATGTGCTGTCAGTCCAGGATCATCCTGTGCCAGTTTTAAAGGGGTGTGCTGTCAGTCCCGGATCATTCTGTGTATGTTTTAAAGGGGTGTGCTGTCAGTCCTGGATCATTCTGTGTATGTTTTAAAGGGGTGTGCTGTCAGTCCTGGATCATTCTGCGTCTGTTTATAAGGGGTGTGCTGTCAGTCCCGGATCATTCTGCGTCTGTTTTAAAGGGGTGTGCTGTCAGTCCTGGATCATTCTGTGTCTGTTTTAAAGGGGTGTTCTGTCTGTCCTGGATCATAGACTCAAGTTACTGTTCAGAGAATGAAATCGTAGACGGCTCGATCATACTGGAGATCACAACCCACTGAGGGGAACTGAGGCATGAAAATCTTTCAATTAATGAAACAAATACTTCAAACAGGAAGAATTGAGCCCCCACAGAAATACGGAGATCAGAGGAGACTGTAGCTAAGGCAAAGCAGTTATGAACGGAGATTTGAATTTTCCCATTGTCTGCGTTATAGTGCATCTCGGACAGTTTACTGAAACAATATCATAGAACGGGGAGCATATAACTATCACGAAAGAGAGAACAAGCTTGAAAAGAAAAGACTGAGGAGTGACCTGATAGAAGTCTTTAAGTGTAATGACAGGTTTGATAGGGCAGACGGAGAGAAGATGAATTCACCAGCGAGTGAGAGCAGACCTCGGGGTTATAAAACGAAGCTAGTCACTGATAAATCCAATATTAATTCAGGAGAAACTCCTTTACCCAGGGAGTGGTGAGAGTGAGAAACTGGCTACCACAAGTGAGCTGAGGCGACGAGCAAAGATGCTGTTAAGATTAAGCTTGATAAACACACGAGGGAAAAGGGAATAGAAGGATATGTTGATTGGGTTCGATGAAGAAGGATGAAAGGAGGATCATCTGCAGCATAAGCAAAGGCATGGACTCTTTGGGACGAATGGCTTGTTTCTGTGCTCTACAGTGTATGTAGGGGGTAAGAGAAAGAGAGAGAGTAAAGGGAGAAAGAGAGAGTAGAGGGAGAGAGAGAGAACACGAGAGAGACAGGCAGAGACAGACAGAGAAAGAGATAGAGTTTGAGGAACAGAATATCGAGAAAGAGAGGAGGGATAAGTAAATAGAGACAGAAGAAGATGTTTTGGAAATGCCTGTGAGCTCTTGGCAGCTGAACAATAGCCACTTGTTGCTGCTTCAATGGATTTGCTCCAAGAAGAATTTCGACAAAAACAGCAATTTGTATCTTAACATCAATCGGACTGAGAGACTGGAACAGACATCGAAGGAATGGAGAATGAGCGAGAATGGGTGAAGCCATTGATCTCTGGGAGAGACCCAGCCTCCATCCCGGTCTCCGTTCGTTGATATCACCCGGTGTGGGATTGGGACCCACACACAGAGCATGGGAGAGTGCATTGGGACTTTTACTCTGTATCTAACCTGTGTTGTAACTGCCCCGGGAGTGTTTGATGGTACAGTGTAAAGGGAGCTTTACTCTGTATCTAACCGTTGTTGGACCTGGCCTGGGACGGTTTGATGGAAAAGTGCAGAGGGAGATTGAATCTGTTACTAACCCCAACTTCACCTGCCCTTGGGGTGCTTGATGTGACATTGCAGATGGAGCTTTACTCTATATCTGACCCATTTTATACCTGTCCTGGGAACACTTTAAACTAAGGTGGTTGGCATTTCCCATGCCTCATTTTCCAAAGCATTAATTCCGTGACAGTGTCTCTGTTGGTGAGCCCTGTTATTACAAAAATCCTTCTGATCACACCGGAAGGTTCTGTCTCTCACTGGTGTTCGGTTACTCGAGCAGTTCCTTCACAGGTCAGTGCTGAGTGTGGCAATTGGATCATGGTGGGGGGCATCATTCCCATGGCCCACTATTTGCAGACACAGAGAAAGTAGATCGTAGTCCAGACACTGAGAATGCAGATCAGAACAGATATTGAAAGAGGGGATCATAGCCCAGACACTGAGAGAGGCGATCACTGTCCAGACAGTGAGAGAGGACATCACAGTCCAGACAGTGAGAGGGGATCACAGTCCAGACAGTGAGAGGCGATCACAGTCCAGAAACTAAGAGAGGCGATCAGAGTCCAGACACTGAGAGAGGTGATCACCGTCCAAATACTGCGAGGGTATTACAGTCCAGACACTGAGAGAGATCAAAGTCCCGACACTGAGAGAGTGGATCACAGTCCAGCCATGAGAGAAGAGATCACAGTACAGACACTGAGAATATCAGGAGCAATTTTTTTTTTAAAAATGCACTCAAGGGTTATAATCTCTGGATTATTACCTGAGCCAGGTGCAAATAGTCGGAGGGATAAGCAGATTTGGGAGGAGAACACATCGATGAAGGAGAGGTTCCATTTCGTGGGACACTGGCACCTGTACTAAGACAGGATGGAACTGTACCGTTGGGAGCGGCACCACCTGACCCGGGCGGGGACCAGGATCCCAGCGCCAAGGATAACTCGGGCGTTAAACGAGTAAATGGGGGTTAGGGCTCAGTTGGAAATAATATAAATAACAATTCTAGAACAAAAGGGAAGAGACTATCGTCAGAAATTATGCTTTAGGCACTGCAGGTAAAGGAAAAATTGAAAGATGAAAAGTAATGAAATCGGGAGGGAGAAACAAGGAAAGTGTGAGAAATAAAATATTACAATATGGGTAGGGTGTGCGGCCCAAATAAGCGTTCATTATAGAAACGCTTGGAGTATAAGCAACAAATTGAATGAAATGCGGGCACAAATTCAACCGACAGGGTACGAAATGATAGCCATTACTGAGGCATGGCTGCACAACAGTCAGGAATGGGAACTGAATATACCAAGTTGTAATATCTATAGGAAGGATAGGAGAACTGGTAGAGGGGGAGGGGTATCCTGAGTGGTTAAGTATGAATTTACTTCATTGATAAGAGAGGATGTAACGAGAGGTAAGCAGGCAGTGGAAACTTTATTGGATGAATTAGGAAATAGAAAATGAATTAAGACCAAAGTGGGTGTTGTGTATGGACCTTCCTGTAGCAGCTGTGAAGCGGGAGAATGTATAAATGCGGAGATTAGACAAGCAGTGTGTTTGCAAAGGGGATAGATTTTAACTTTCTTATAGATTGGGATAAACAGATGAGCTCATGTCAGAAAGGTAACGAATTTCTGGAGTAAGTTCAGGAAAGATTTCTGCAACAATATATCCTAGGACCAACATGGGGGCAGGCCATACTGGAATTATCAATGAGTAATGGGGCAGATTAGTTAATAGCCTAAAGGTGCATGAACATTTATCTGAATTGGAAAACTGCACATGTCACTCCACTGTTTAAGAAAGGTGACAGAAGGAAACCAGGGAATTATGGACCAGTTCGCCAAACATCTGTTTCGAGAAATTACTCGAGTCTCTAATTAAGGATAGTGACTGAACACCTTGAACATTTTCAGCTGATCGAAAGAGCCAGCATGGATTTTGTTTTGAAGAGGTGACTAAAGTAGTGGACAGGGGAATGCCTATGGAGTTTGTTTCAATGGACTTCCAAAAGTAATTCGATAAAATGCCTCAGAAGAGACTGTTAGCTAAAGTTGAAGCTGGTCGAATTGAGGGGAAATGATTGACCTGGATAGGAAATTGGCAGAGCGGCAGGAGACATTGGGACAGAAATCGCTACGAGCGGCGAGGCAACGCTCACTGCAGCTCTTGCGAATTAAATTAACAAAACTACTGACTGTAGGCTCTGTGGCGATCAATTGCTGGAATTCGAACTTCACAAAAATTGTGCACGATCAACCCAGCCTCTGAGCAGCGTGATTTGCTGCGCAGCTGGAAAGGTGTGTGAGGAGAAGACACGACCACAAAATCGGTAAGGACGAGTAGTCCCGCCAACAGAATCAGGCTGCATTGCTGAAACAATCAAGCAGACTTCATTCCTTTCAAGTTAGCATTCTGTGTGGCATTGTAAATTTTAAAAAAATCAAAAAACAAAGAAATAATCGAATTAAATTAAAGAGACAGAAGGGAAAAGTTTTTAAAAATAATATTGTAGTTTTAATTGTTCTTCAATAACCAAAAACTAATAAAATAAAGAGTAACATGAGAGTCCTCGTTTTTAAAAGTTAATCTTCACTTGTTTCGCAGTCATTAAAACTTACCGAGCTGTTAAAACTCAGTTTGGACATTGTATTTACCAGAATGATACCTGGACTTCAAGGGTGAGACAATGAAGTGGGATTACACAAACTAGGTTTGCATTCTCTGGAATTTAGAAGATTAAGGGGAGATTTGTTCGAAGTTTTCAAGACATTAAGGGGAACTGATAGGGTAGATAGAGATAAACTATGTCCGCTGGTTGGGGAGTCCAGCACTCGTGGTCTCAGCCTGAAAATTAGAGCCAGAACTTTCAGGAGTGAAGTTATGAAACACTTCTACACGCAAAGGGTGGGAGATGTTTGGAACTCTCTTCTGCAAACGGAAGTCGATGTTCGCTCAATTGTTAATTTTAAATCTGAGGTTGTTAGATTTTTGTTAACTCTGTTAATATTGTGTTTAAGGCGGGCGAATGACGTTCAGTCAGACATCCGCCATGATGCCAATGAATGGCGTAACAGGTTCGAGGGATCAAATGACCGACTCCTGTTCCGACGTACCTGGTCAATGTCATCACCCACCACAATCTTCAACAGTCGGCGCTGCTGACCAGCAGTGACAGAGCAATGAGAGACAGAGAAAGCGGCAAGAGAAAGAGAGACATTAGCAAAACGGTTGATAAATGGGGAGAGTGAGGGAGAGAGAAAAATGAAGACATCGACATATAGTTCGGAAGAGTGAACGAGAGATACAGACAGGTGACAAAGAGAGATAGAAACAGAGAGCAGAGAGCAAAAGATAGAGAGAAATAGGAGAGCCCGAAAGAGAGACAGACAGAGAGGTAGCGACGAGGATAGAGGGAGAGACGAGGACAGAGGGAGAGATAGCTGAGGGAAAGAGAGAGAGAGACGCAGAGGGAGACGGAGAGAGAGAGAGAGAGACGAATGGCGGGGGGAGAGCGATGGAGAGGGAGACAGAGAGATAGTGATAGAAAGGCAGAGAATCAGCAGAGAGAGAGAGAGACATAGAGAGAGAGACAGAATTATAGAGACAGAGAGATGGTGGGGGAGAAAGAATGAAAGATACAAACAGAGGGAGAAACGGTCAGAGAGAGAGGGCGGAGGGAGGAAGAAAGAGAGGGAGAGACGGAGATGGATCAATGAGTGTAGATGGAGGGAGACAGAGAGAGAGAGAGAGAGTAGAGACAGAGAGAGGACGGTGCTTGTAGAGAGACGGGGAATGAAAGAAAGTGGAGGCTGAGTGACTGGGAAAGAGAGAACCTGAGGGAAAGAGTCAGAGGGATGGGGATGGGATAGAGGGTGCAGTGGCAGAAAGTGTAGTGGCACAGACTGTAGTGCACAGAGTGTAGTGGCACAGAGTGTAGTGGCACAGAGTGTCGTGGCAGAGACAAAGACAACGAGTAAAAGAGAAGGTTGAAATTGAAGGTGAGATATATAGAAAGGGAGAGAGTTAGTGACTGAGAGAGGTGGAGACTAGAGGTGGAGAGGGAGAGAGATGGAGAGTAGAGGCAGAGAGTGGGGGGAGTGTGAATAACGAAAGAGGATGACACAGTGCAGAGGCAGAGAGACACCGAGAGAGACAATGAGGAGGTGGCGGAGTCACAGAGAGACAGGCAGACAGACTGTGAGAATCTGAATAATACAGACATAGAGATAGTGGGGGCGAGGGAGAAAGAAAGAGACAGGCAGATGGAGAAACAGACAGGAAGAGAAAGAAAACGTGGAGACAGAGAAACGGAAGGGAAATAGTGAGAGATGGGGATGAGTCAGAGACAGAGAGAGTGAGTGAGAGAGACAGAGAGAGAGAGAGAGGAATGGGGAGAGACATGGAGTAGAGGGTGAGAGCGAGTACAGAGCGAGGAGAGTGCGACATACAGAGAGAGAGAGGCCGAGAGAGAGAGAGGGAGAGAGGAAGGGGTGAGATAGCGAGCAGAGGGAGAGTATGAGCAGAGAGCGAGGAGGGTGAGACACAGAGAGAGAGTGAGGGGTCTAGGGAGAGGGACAGGGAAAGAGAGAGAGACTCCCACCGACCGATCTTCTCCCCATTTCACTCAACACAACCACCCAAACCTTCTCACAATATCCCTCAACAAAACGTATCACCTTCTCACCATATCCATCAACCCCACCGACCGAATTTCTGCCCACATCACTCAAACCGACCAACACACATTCACACAATATCCATCAATACCCACCAACTCACATTCTGCACATTTCCCTCAAACTCCACCTAATCACCTTCTCCACATATACCTGACACACGGCTACCCAACTTCTCTCCATATCTCGCATTCTTTCCTGCATCCTTCTCCCAAGATCACTGTAAACCACCTAACCAGTTTCTCACAATATCTCTCAATCATAACCTACCCCCTTTATTCATATTTCCCACAATCACACTTAAACATCTCCTCACCATATCCGTCCACCACACCGACCACTTTCTCCCCATATTTCTCAATCCCCACCTACACACCTTCTGCACATATCACTCAACCACACCGAACCACCGTAATACAAAATCTCACAATTCCCAACGACCAATCTTCCCCCCATATCCCTCATTGCCCACCGACCTATCTTACTCCCATATCCCTAAATCCCAACCTACCCACATTCTCTCCTTATTCCTCAATCCCACCTACACACCTTCTCACCCTATCCCTCAAATCCCAGATACCCAAATACTCACCATATCCCTCAGGACAACCTAACCAACTCCCAATAACACTCAAATCACAGCTACACAACTCTCCCCGTAACACTCAACCCCAACTGCCCACATTCTCACAACATCACTCAATCCCCACCAACACACCATCCCAACATATCCCTCAATCCCATCTACACAACTTCTCACCATGTCATTCAATCCCAACTAACCACATTCCGAGATGCCTCAATCAACATCCATGCACCTTAACCCCATAACCCTCAATCCCACCAATCCAACTTCTCAGCAGAGTCCTCAATCCCCACCTAACCACCTTCCTTCCGTATCCCACAAACGCACCATCTCAGCAGATCATTCAAACACACCCAACCACCTTCTCACCATATCCATTAATTACCACTTAACCACCCTCTCACCATATCCGTCAACCGCACCTCCAAACATTCTACCCATATCCCTCAATCCCAACCTGCACATCTTCTCCCCATATCACTGAATCCCACCGACCCGCATTCACAAAAATCCCTCAATCCACAACTACCTCTCTTATCCATGAACCCCCCATTGACGTATTTCCGCCATATCCTTCAATTCCCACTTCATCATGGGTGACTTTAATTTACAGATATACTGGCCAAACCAAATTAGCAATATTACTTTGGAGCATTAAATTATGGAGTGTGTACGAGATGATATTTTAGACCAGTATGTTGACGAGCTAATTTGGGAACAGGCTATCCAAGATTGGGTGTTGTGCATTGAGAAGCGATTAATTAATAACCTTGTAGTGCGGGATGCTTACGGGAAGAGTGACCGTAACATGATAAAATTATTCATTAAGATCGAAAGTGAAGTCGTGCAATCCGAAACTTGGGTACTA
Organism: Heptranchias perlo; assembly: GCF_035084215.1. Classification (NCBI taxonomy): domain Eukaryota; kingdom Metazoa; phylum Chordata; class Chondrichthyes; order Hexanchiformes; family Hexanchidae; genus Heptranchias; species Heptranchias perlo. Next base: position 155,604 of record NW_027139480.1, read on the forward strand.
AATCTAAACAAAGGAAACTAGGAAGTTATGAGGAGTGAGTTGGCTATGATAGATTGCGAACCTTCATTAAAAGGTATGACGGTGAATAGGCAATGGCTGACATTTAAAGAACGAATGCATGAATTGCAACAGTTATACATTCCAATCTGGCACAAAAAGACAAAAGGAAACGAGGTCCAAACACGGCAAACAAAAGAAATTATGGATAGGATGAAACCCAAAGAGGAGTCATAAAAATTTGCCAGAAAATGTAGCAAGCCTGAGGATTGGGAGCTGTTTAGAATTGAGCAAAAACGAGCCAAGAGATTGATTAAGAGGGAAAAATAGAGTATGAGTGTGAACTTGGAAGGAACATAAAAGCGGGTTGTAAGAACTTCACAAGAGGGAACATGATATTGAGATAGAGGATCAGCTATGATCATATTGAATGGTGGAGCAGGCTCGAAGGGCCGAATGGCCTACTCCTGCTCCGATTATCTATGATTCGGTGACTCGGTTGCCTCGATTTCCACCTTCAGCAGGTGGTGTCAGATCGACCGTCCATGACACACCCTGCCACATTTTCACTTCGATTCCATTGAAAATAATTGACAGAATATTATGGGCTGATTGCCTGCAATTTCCTAAAGTGCTCTCCCGGGGAGTGACGCTCCACCGCAAGTTCCACTGCCGGATTGTGAGTCCGCTGAAGGTCGAATTAACCCCCGGTGATTAATGGGGGAGAACAAAACCCTGCACGGCCTCGGTTTCGCGCTCTCCACAGTTTGTTTGATTCGTTTCCCTGTTCGGGTCTTACACATTTTGACCATTTTAAAATTTTTGTTCTTGAAATGTCTCTCATTTACTCCGCAGATATTTTTGTCATCTCTCAATTTCTTAATATCCTGAAGTAGATTCCAGGTCAGTCAACTCATGAAATTCCATCTAACTCCCGTTTGTCGCCTCCGTTCTGTCCTTTTCCCAGTTCCACTAAAACTGTTTCACTTTGTTTTCAATCCACACTCGAGTTATACCTGAACCGTTACCCTGTCCTTTGTCCAGATACTGACCGATCCGCTGGGTATTTTCACCTCTTCCTTTCATTGTTTCAGATTCACAATAATTGCAGTTTGAACCATTTCTTTCCAGTTTGGTCTGCTTCTCTTCTGTTACCTTCTATGATCCTAAGATCTGATACCCTGTTAATTTTGTGATGTTTAAATAATCCAAACTCATCCTGTTCCCCTCCCACTTACCTGATGTTCTTGTCCACTGAAATGCCTCTCGTATGTTGACAACAAGCTGACTCCGTCCACCCCTTCTTCAACTTCCTGTTCCAATCTGTCCCGGTAGAATTTCGTGAACTGGACCAGTTGGTAACCGTCAGACTTGATCAAGAACTCAGTGATCGCAGTGTTCGGTCTGTGAACAACAATGGAGAAAACTCAACACATGATCGACCTTCCATCCAGGCGGCTGCAATTCCTCTGACACCAAACGGCTGAAGCCTCCTGTGAGCCACGTTATCAAATAACTTCTGAAAACCCATATATGCCGCATGTGTCAAAATCCATTGACCGATATAGTCACGTCTCAACAAAAGCTGAGTCAAATTTGTCAAATACAATGTCAAATGTCTACAGTTAATCCGTTCTAACCTTCCCCGAATCTGAAATGCTAACGAATTACGTGTCTTTTTAAAAGGGGTGTGCTGTCAGTCCCGGATCATTAAGTGTCTGTTTAAAAGGGGTGTACTGTCAGTCCCGGATCATTCTGTGTCTGTTTGAAAGGCGTGTACTGTCAGTCCCGGATCATTCTGTGTCGTTTTTAAAGGGTTGTGCTGTCAGTCCCGGATCATTCTGTGCCGGTTTGAAATGGGTGTGCTGTCAGTCCCGGATCAGAGAATCAAGTTGCTGTTCAGAGCTGAACCCAGAGACGGCTCGATCACACTGGAGATCACAACCAACTGAAACGAACTGGGGCATGAAAAGCTTTCAATTAATGAAAAATTTCTTCAAACAGGAAGTATTGACCCGACACAGAAATACGGAGATCAGAGGAGCATGTTTCCAAGGCAAAGCAGTTATGATGGGAGATTTCAATTTTCACATGGACTGAGACACAAAGGCAATACATTTCTAGAATGCATCCAGGACAGTATTCTGAAACAATACCATAGAACTGAGAGGTTACACATGTCAGGAAAGAGAGAAAAAGCTGGGGCTCTTTTCTCTGGAAAAGAGAAGACTGAGGAGTGACGTGATAGAGGTTTTAAGATCAATGATCTGTTTGATAGGTTAGACCTGGAGAAGATGTTTCCACTTGAAGGGGAGACCAGAACCAAGGGCCATTATTATAAGTTAATCACTAATAAATCGAATTGAATCGAATAATGAATTCAGTAAAAACTTCTTAACCCAGTGACTGGTGAGAATGTAAAACTCGCTTCCGCGAAGTGCAGTTGAGAAGGATCGCAAAGATGCGTTTAAGGGGAATCTGGATAAACAGATGAGAGAGAAAGAACATAAGAACATAAAAAGTGGGAGCAGGTGTACGCCATCCAGCCCCTCGATCCTGCTCCACCATTCAATCAGATCATGCTTGATCTTCAACCTCAACTCCAATTTCCCGCACGATCCCCAAATCCCTTGAATCCCCTGGAGCCCAAAAATCTATCAATTCCAGCCTTGAATATATTCAATGACTCAGAATCCTCTGTCCTCTGGGTAGAGAATTCCAATGATTCACATCCCTCTGAGTGAATAAATTCCTCCTCATCTCAGTCTTACATGGCCGACCCCGAATCTGAAGTCTATTTCCCCTTGTTCTCGACTCGACAGCCAAGGGAAACAATCTCTCCGGATCTATCCTGTCAAGCCCCCTCAGAATCTTATGTTCTATTTTCGATTTTTCAATGAGACGGCAGAGGAACAGATGGACATATTGATGGGGTTAGATGGAGAAGGATAGGCCTGGTGTCGTTGAGAGCTTCAGCACCGGCATGGACCTATTGGGCTGTATGGCCTGTTTCTGAGCTGTGCAGTCCACTCAATTCTGGAATCTTAGCCTACATTCGGCCCGTCATGCCTGTGCTAACTTTTTGAAAGAAGTGCCCAATTTAGTCCTACACCCCAGCGATTTCACCATCACCCTGCAAATTATTCCTCTTCAATGACATGTTCAATTGCCTTTTGAAAGTGCCTATGGAATGTGGTTCCACCGCTCTTTTAGGTATTGCATTCCATATCATATCAAATCACGCTGAAAAAATGTTTCTTCATTTCCCATCGAGATATATTGCCAATTAATTTTATCTCACAGAGGCGCGGGAGAGAGAGAGAGAGAGAGAGAGAGAGAGGATTGCGTGAGAAAGACAGAGTAGAAGGAGACAGAGAGGGTACAGACAGAGAGAGTGGGAGATACAGGAGAGTAAGGTGTGGAAGAGAGATCGAGAGAGAGAGAGTAGAAGGAGACAGAGACAGTACAGACAGAGAGTGTACGAGAGACAGAGATAGAGAGAGGAGAGTGGGATGAGAAAGAGAGAAAAATAGAGAATAGAAGAAGACAGAGAGGGTAGAGGGATAGAGGGGAAGAGAGGATGAGACAGAGACAAGAGGAAGATCAGGAGAACACAAGAAGATAAAAGAGACAATGGGAAAGGCAGAGAACGACCACAGGAGAGTGAGAGAGACCGACAGAGGGACAGAGAGAGGGTGAGAAACAGACAGAGAGTGAAACAGGGGAGAGACGGACGGAGAGTGTGAGAGACAGGGACAGAGCGAGTGACAGAGACTGGTCAGGGAGAGAGAGAGTAGAGAGAGAGAGATCGAGAGAGAGAGAGCAAAAATCAGGATCACAGCATCACAGGCCGTTGGAATCACCGAAAATGGGGGAAGACAATGATCCATGGGGAAGGCCCAGGCTTCATCCCAGTCTCTGTTGGTAGATCTCACCCAGTGTGCGGCTCACACCCACACACAGAGAATGGGAGAGTGTAGAGGGAGCTTTACTCTGTATCCAAACTCTATTATTCATGCCCTGAGAGTGTTTGAAGGGATAGTGTAGATGGAGCGTAACTCTCTGTCGAACTTGTGCTCTACCGGCCCTGGGAGTATTTGACGGGACACTCTGGAGGGGTTTTCACTCCTTATCTAATCCGTTCTGTACCTGTCTTGTGAGTTTTTGATGGGACAGTGTCGAGGGGGAGTTAATCTGTATCTAACCGGTGCTGCACCTATCCTGGAAGTAGTTGACGGGACACTCTGGTGGGGTTTTCACTCTGTATCTAACCCGTGCTGTACCTGCCCTGGGAGTGTTTGATGGGACAGTGTAGAGGGAGTTTTACTCTGTATCTAACTCGTGCTGGACCTGCCCTGGGAGTGTTTGATGGGACATTGTAGTGGGGGTTTTACTCTGTATCTAACCTGTGCTGTACCTGCCAGGGGAGTGTTTGATGGGACAGTGTAGAGGGGCTGTACTCTGTATCTAACCCGTGCTGTTTCCAACGTTTGAACAGTTTAGACTGAGGTGGTTGATATTCATCATGCCTCACATTCCTAAGCATTAAACACCGTGACAGTGTTTTATTTTGCTCCGCCCTGTTATTGTAAAACTCTCTATGATCACCTCAGAATCTTCTGCCTCCCGCATGGATCCGTGTTCCACCGGCAGATGCCCCACAGGTCAGTGCTGTGTCTGGTTATTGTACCATGGGGTTTATCACTGCCAGTCCACGTCATGTCCTCCCGAAACAGGCCGAACCCACCGACTCCATCCCTCTCCCTAATGCTGAAACAGACCATTCACAATCCTTGACGTCCGATTTGACCCTGAGCTGAGATTCCGACCACATATTCTCTCCATCACCAAGTCCGCTGACTTCCATCTCTGTAATTCGCCCGTCTCCGCTCCTGCCTCTTCTCATCTATTGATGAAACCCTTATCCGTGCCTTAGTTACTTCGAGACTGGACTATTCCAATGCTCTTCTGCCAACCTCCATCATCCACCCTTTATTAACTTCAGCTGATCCAAAACTCAGCTGCCCGTATCCTAATTCGCACAAATTGTGGTTCAATCATCACCCCCTGTGTTCGCATTGGCTCACGGTCCGGCAACGCCTCGATTTGAAAATTCACATCGTTGTGTTCAAAACCTTCCACGGCCATCGCTCCCCCCTATCTCTGTAACCTCCAACAAGACTACAACCCCATCGTCCCCCACTGAGGTCTCTGCGCTCCTCCCATTCTGGTACACCGTGCATCCCCGATTTCCTGCACTGCACCATTGGCAGCCGTGTCTTCAGCTGCCTGGTCCCTAAGCTCTGGAATTTCCTTCCTCTGATTCACTCTCCTCCTTTATGACGCTACTTAAAATTCACCTTCTCACGATATCCCTCAATCCACAACTGCCCACCTTCTCCTCACATCACTAAACACCACCTACCTGCCTTCTCCTCATATCCCTTAATCGCCAACTGCAAACCTTATCTCCCAATCGCTAAACCCGACCTACCCACCGTCTCAAAATAACCCTCAATCCCACCTTCCAACCATATCCCTCAATCCCCAACGAGCAACCTTATCCCCATATCACTAATTACAACCTACCCACTTTCTACCCAATTTCCCTAATCTCACCTATCCATCGTCTGCCCATATTCCTCCCTCTCACCTACCAACCTTGTCCCCTTATCCCTCAGTCCCACCTACCCACCTTCTCAAGAGTTCAGAACGTACTCCCCTAATTAAGGTGAGTTTGGAGACTCAGAATCACTCCCAGGAGTATTCCAGTTTCTGAAGGTGTAAAACGAGTTATTTTGTTCCTGATACTCAAACTTTCCCTCAAACTCTGAATCAGCTCCTACATTAACCTGGTTGACGTAACTGCCCTCTGAAATATTGCCTCGGTATCAGACAGGTGCACCGAGCCCAGACGAGCCTGCAAAGTCCTTCTCACTCACGACTGGGAACTGGTGCCAAAGTTGGGAGATCTGTCCAACAGACTCGTCAAGCAATAACCTGACATAGTCATTATGAGCCGAGGCTCAGTGGGCAGCATCTGGCCTCATAGTAAGAAGGCCCTGCGCTCGGGCCCCACACACACCAGAGACTTAAGCATCTTAATCCAGGTCGACAATTTCCTGTGCCAGTACTGTGGGAGCGCCGCACGCTCAGAGGGTCAGTACTGAGGGAATGCTGCACTGTCTGAGGAGCAATACTGAGGAAGCGCCGCACGGTCGGAGAATCAGTAATGAGGGAGTGTTGCACTTTCGGAGGGTCAGTAAAGTGGGAGTGCTGCACTGTCGGAGGGTCAGTACTGAGGGAGTGCTGCACTGTCGGAAGGTCAGTAATGAGGGAGTGTTGCACTGTCGGAAGGTCAGTACTGAGAGAGCGCTGCAGTGTTGGAAGGTCAGTACTGAGGGAGGGCTGTACTCTTTGACCTTTCGTCATTTGGATGAGATGTTAAACCGAGTGCGCTCATCTCAGTCTTCAATGGCCGACCCCTTATCTGGGGAATGGGGAATGAATATTCCCCAATGTTCTAGATTCGCCAGTCAGTGGAGACACCATCTATCCTGTCAAGTCCCCTCAGAATACGATATGTTTCAATGAGATGAGAAAGGAATAGGATATGTTGATGGGGTGAGATGAAGAAGGGTGGTGGGAGGCTCGTGTGGAACATAAACCCCGGCATGTATCTATCGTGCCGAATGGCCTGTTTCTCAGCTGTACAGTCTAAGTTTTTCTGGAAACTTAGCATATATTGGGCCCGTCATGCCTGTGCTCGTTCTTTGAAAGAACTCCCCAATTTAGTCCAACACACCAGATTTTGCCCCATAACCCTGCAAACTAGTCCTCTTCAATGATATGCCCACTTGCCTTCAAAAAGAGCCTGTGGAATGTGGTTCCACCGCTCTTTCAGGAAATGCATTCCAAATCATGATAAACCTCAGTGAAAAAATGTTTTCAAATTCACCCGAGATCTTTGGCCAATTATTTTGTTATCACAGAGAGGAGAGCTGAAGAAAGAATATAGAGCTGAAGAAAGAGGGAGAGTGTATAGAGAGACAGAACGAGTATAGTCAGAGAGAGAGCAGGAGAGAGAGAGAAACATCCGGAGAATCAGGTGAGAAAGAGAGAGAGAGTGAGAGGGGATGAGACGGGGTAAGAGAGAGGGAAGGTGAGCACAAGAAGAGAAGCAGAGACAGAGGGGAAGACAGAGAAAGATAAGGGGGATAAGGAGAGAGACCGAGACAGGGCCAGAGAGAGAAAAAATAAATCAGAGAGAGAAAAAAAAACAGGCGAAGACAAACAGAGAGAGTGACGATGAGCTCAGGTGGTGAGAGCGTGATATTAATGCCACAATGGGCGCAGGTTTGATCCCTGTAAGGACCATGAACGTTCTTTTTATGAAGAGCGCAGTTTCCACTCTTTATTTTAGACTGCGAGCGAATTATAAATGCAAAGTTTGGAAGGAAATTCACTCAGTACAGAGCATCGCAGAAGCATTTTCATGTTGGTGCTGTCAGTCCCGTATCATTCTGTGTCTGTTTAAAAGGGGTGAGCTGTCAGTCCAGGATCATCCTGTGTCTGTTTAAAAGGGGTGTGCTGTCACTCCCGGATCATTCTGCGTCTGTTTTAAAGGGATGTGCTGTCATTCCCGCATCATTATGTGACTGTTTATGAGGGGTGTGCTGTCAGTCCAGGATCATACTGTGTCCGTTTTAAAGGGGTGTGCTGTCAGTGCTGGATCACAGACTCAAGTTACTGTTCAGAGCCTGAAAGCTTCGACGGCTCGATCATACTGGAGATCACAACCGACTGAGCGGAACTGGAGCATGAAAAGCTTTCAATTAATGAAACAAATACTTCAAACAGGAAGAATTGAGCCCCCATAGAAATACTGAGATCAGAGGAGCCTGTCGCTAAGGCAAAGCAGTTATGAACGGATATTTCAATTTTCCCATTGTCTGCGACATAGTGCATTTCGGACAGTTTACTGAAACAATATCATCGAACGGGGAGGATATAACTGTCACGAAACGGAGAACAAGCTTGAAAAGAAAAGACTGAGGAGTGACCTGATAGAAATCTTTAAGTTTAATGACAGGTTAGATTGGGTCGTCGGAGAGAAAATTATTTCACCGGCGAGTGAGAGCAGAACAAGGGGTTACAAATCGAAGCTGGTCACTGATAAATCCAATATTAATTCAGGAGAAACTCCTTTACCCAGGGAGTGGTGAGAGTGAGCAACTCGCTACCACAAGTGAGTTGAGGCGACGAGCAAAGATGCTGCTAAGATTAAGCGAGATAAACACACGGGGGAAAAGGGAATAGAAGGATATGTTGATTGGGTTCGATGAAGAAGGATGAAAGGAGGATCATCTGCAGCATAAGCAACGGCATGGACTCTTTGGGACGAATGGCTTGTTTCAGTGCTCTACAGTGTATGCAGGGTGTAAGAGAAAGAGAGAGAGTAAAGGGAGAAAGAGAGAGTAGAGGGAGGGAGAGAGAACACGAGAGAGACAGGCAGAGACAGACAGAGAAAGAGATGGAGTTTGAGGAACAGTATATGGAGAAAGAGAGGAGGGATAAGTAAATAGAGACAGAAGAAGATGTTTTGGAAATGCCTGTGAGCTGTTGGCAGCTGAACAATAGCCACTTGTTGCTGCTTCAATGGATTTGTTCCAGGAAGAATTTCGACAAAAACAGCAATTTGTATCTTAACATCAATCGGACTGAGAGAGTGGAGCAGACAGAGAAGGAAGGGAGAATGACCGAGAATGGGGGAACGCATTGATCTCTGGGAAAGTCCCAGGCTCCATCCCGGTGTCCGTTCGATGATATCACCCGGTGTGGGATTGAGACCCACACACAGAGCATGGGAGAGTGCAGAGGGACTTTTACTCTGTATCTAACCTGTGTTGTAACTGCCCCTGGAGTGTTTGATGGGACAGTGTAAAGGGAGCTTTACTCTGTTTCTTACCGTTGTTGGACCTGCCCTGGGACGGTTTGATGGAAGAGTGCAGAGGGAGCTTTAATCTGTTACGAACCGCAACTTCACCTCCCCTCGGAGTGATTGATGTGACATTGTAGATGGTGCTTTACTCTATATCTGACCCATTTTATACCTGTCCTGGGAACACTTTAAAATAAGTTGGTTGGTATTTCCCATGCCTCATATTAGAAAGCATTAATTCCGTGACAGTGTCTCTGTTGGTGAGCCCTGTTATTACAAAAATCTTTCTGTTCACACCGGAAGGTTCTGTCTCTCACTGGTATTCTGTTACTCGAGCAGTTCCTTCACAGGTCAGTGCTGTGTGGCAATTGTATCATGGTGGGGGAGGGGGGGCATCATTCCCAGGGCCCACCATCGTGCAGACACGGAGAGAGTAGATCGTTGTCCATTCAATGAGAGATCAAAACACAGTCCAGACTCTGAGAGAGGAGATCAGTCCAGATATTGAGAGAGGAGATCACAGTCCAGACACTGAGAGTGGTGATCACAGTCCAGACACTGAGAGTGGAGATCACAGTCCAGACACTGAGAGAGGAGATCACAGTCCAGACACTGAGAGAGGAGATCACAGCCCAGACACTGAGAGAGGTGATCACAGTCCAGACACTGAGAGAGGAGATCACAGTCCAGACACTGAGAGAGGTGATCACAGTCCAGACACTGAGAAAGGAGATCACAGTCCAGACACTGAGAGAGGATATCACAGTCCAGACACTGAGAGTGGTGATCACAGTCCAGACACTGAGAGTGGTGATCACAGCCCAGACACTGAGAGAGGAGATCAGAGTCTAGACACTGAGAGAGGAGATCACAGCCCGGACACTGAGAAAGCAGATCAGACCAGACAGGGAGAGAGGAGATCACAGTCCAGACAGTGAGAGGGCATCACATTCCAGACACTGAGAGAGGAGATCAGAGTCCAGACAGTGAGAGGTGATCACAGTCCAGACACTGAGAGATGCGATCACAGTCCAGACACTGAGAGAGGCGATCACAGTCCAAATACTGCGAGGGTATTACAGTCCAGACACTGAGAGAGATTTAAGTCCAGACACTGAGAGAGTGGATCACAGTCCAGCCATGAGAGAGGAGATCACAGTTCAGACACTGAGAATATCACGAGCAATTTTTTTTAAAAAATGCACTCAAGGGTTATAATCTCTGGATTATTACCTGAGCCACGTGCAAAGAGTCGGAGGGATAAGCAGATTTGGGAGGAGAACACATGGATGAAGGAGTGGTTCCATTTCGTGGGACACATTCACCTGCCCGAGGACAGGATGGAACTGTACCGTTGGGAGCGGCACCACCTGACCCGGGCGGGGGCCAGGATCCCAGCGCTCAGGTTAAATCGGGCTTTAAACGAGTAAATGGGGGGTAGGGCTCAGTTGGAATGTAATATAAATAACAATTCTAGAACAAAAGGGAAGAGACTATCGTCAGAAATTATGGTTTAGGCACTGCAGGTAAAGGAAAAATTGAAAGATGTAAAGTAATTAAATCGGGAGGGAGAAACAAGGAAATTGTGAGAAATACAATAATACAATATGGGTAGGGTGTGTGGCCCAAATAAGCGTTCATTATAGAAACGCATGGAGTATTAGCAACAAATTGAATGAAATGCGGGCACAAATTCAACCTGCAGGGTACGAAATGGTAGCCATTACTGAGGCATGGCTGCACAACAGTCAGGAATGGGAACTGTCGGAAGGATAGGAGAACTGGTGGAGGGGGAGGAGTATCCTGAGTGATTAAGTATGAATTTACTTCAGTGAGAAGAGAGGATGTAACGAGAGGGAAGCAGGCAGTGGATCTTTATTGGATGAATTAGGAAATAGAAAAGGAATTAAGACCAAAGTGGGAGTTGTGTATGGACCCACCTGTCGCAGCTGTGAAGCGGCAGAATGTATAAATGCGGAGATTAGACAAGCAGTGTGTTTGTCAAGGGGATAGATTTTTACTTTCATGCAGATAGGGATAAACAGACGAGCTCATGTCAGAAAGGTAACGAATTTCTGGAGTAAGTTCAGGAAAGATTTCTGCAACAATATATCCGAGGACCAACAAGGGGGCAGGCCATACTGGAATTATCAATGAGTAATGGGGCAGATTAGTTAATAGCCTAAAGGTGCATGAACGTTTATCTAAATTGGAAAACTGCACATGTCACTCCACTATTTAAGAAAGGTGACAGAAGAAAACCAGGGAATTATGGACCAGTTCTCCAAACATCTGTTTCGAGAAATTACTCGAGTCTCTAATTAAGGATAGTGACTGAACACCTTGAACATTTTCAGCTGATCGAAAGAGCCAGCATGGATTTTGTTTTGAAGAGGTCACTGCAGTAGTGGACAGGGGAATGCCTCTCGAGTTTGTTTCAATGGCATTCGATAAAGTCCCTCAGAAGAGACTGTTCGCTAAAGTTGAAGCTGGTGGAAGTGAGGGGAAATGATTGACCTGGATTGGAAATTGGCAGGAGACATTGGGACAGAAATCGCTACGAGCGGCGAGGCAACGCTCACTGCAGCTGCTGCGAATTAAATTAACAAAACTACTGACTGTAGGCTCTGTGGCGATCAATTGCTGGAATTCGAACTTCACAAAAATTGTGCACGATCAACCCAGCCTCTGAGCAGCGTGATTTGCTGCGCAGCTGGAAAGGTGTGTGAGGAGAAGACACGACCACAAAAATCGGTAAGGACGAGTAGTCCCGCCCACAGAATCAGGCTGCATTGCTGAAACAATCAAGCAGACCTCATTCCTTTGAAGTTAGCATTCTGTGTGGCATTGTAAATTTAAATAAAATCAAAAACCAAAGAAATAATCGAATTAAATTAAAGAGACAGAAGGGAAAAGTTTAAACAATTATTTTGGAGTTTTAATTGTTCTTCAATAACCAAAAACTAATAAAATAAAGAGTAACATGAGAGTCCTCGTTTTTAAAAGTTAATCTTCACTTGTTTCGCAGTCATTAAAACTTACCGAGCTGTTAAAACTCAGTTTGGACATTGTATTTAGTATAATGATACCTGGACTTCAAGGGTGAGACAATGAAGTGAGATTACACAAACTAGGTTTGCATTCTCTGGAATTTAGAAGATTAAGGGGTGATTTGTTCGAAGTTTTCAAGACATTAAGGGGAACTGATAGGGTCGACAGAGAGAAACTATGTCCGCTGGTTGGGGAGTCCAGCAATAGTGGTGTCAGCCTGAAAATTAGAGCCAGAACTTTCAGGAGTGAAGTTATGAAACACTTCTACACGCAAAGGGTGGGAGATGTTTGGATCTCTCTTCTGCAAACGGAAGTTGATGTTCGCTCAATTGTTAATTTTAAATCTGAGGATGTTAGATTTTTGTTAACTCTGTTAATATTGGGTTTCAGGCGGGTGAATGAAGTTCAGTCAGACATTCGCCATGATGCCATTGAATGGCGTAACAGGCTCGAGGGATCAAATGACCGAATCCTGTTCCGACGTTCCTGGTCAATGTCATCAACCACCCCAATCGTCAACAGTCGGCGCTGCTGACCAGCAGTGACAGAGCAAAGAGAGACAGAGAAAGGGGCAAGAGAAAGAGAGACATAAGCAAAACGGTTGATAAATGGGGAGAGGGAGGGAGAGAGAAAAATGAAGATATCGACAGATAGTTCGGGAGAGTGAACGAGAGATACAGACAGGTTACAAAGAGAGATAGAAAGAGAGAGGAGAGAGCAAGAGATAGAGAGAAATAGGAGAGCCCGAAAGAGAGACAGACAGAGAGGTAGCGACGAGGATAGAGGGAGAGACGAGGACAGAGGGAGAGAGAGCTGAGGGAAAGAGAGAGAGAGACGCAGAGGGAGATGGAGAGAGAGAGAGAGACGAATGGCGGGGGGAGAGCGATGGAGAGGGAGACAGAGAGATAGTGATAGAAAGGCAGAGAATCAGCAGAGAGAGAGAGAGACATAGAGAGAGAGACAGAATTATAGAGACAGAGAGATGGTGGGGGAGAAAGAATGAAAGATACAAACAGAGGGAGAAACAGACAGAGAGAGTGGGCGGAGGGAGGAAGAAAGAGAGGGAGAGACGGAGATTGATCAGTGAGTGTCGATGGAGGGAGACAGAGAGAGAGAGAGAGAGTAGCGACAGAGAGAGGACGGTGCTTGTAGAGAGACGGGGAAAGAAAGAGAGAGAGAAAGAAAGTGAAGGGTGAGTGACTGGGAAAGAGAGAACCTGAGGGAAAGAGTCAGAGGGATGTGGACGGGATAGAGGGTGCAGTGGCAGAGAGTGTGGTGGCACAGACTGTAGTGCACAGAGTGTAGTGGCACAGAGTGTCTTGGCAGAGACAAAGAGAACGAGTAAATGGGAAGCTTGAAATTGAAGGTGAGATATATAGAAAGGGAGAGAGTTAGTGACTGAGAGAGGTGGAGACGAGAGGTGGAGAGGGAGAGAGATGGAGAGTAGAGGCAGAGAGTGAGGGGAGAGAGTGAAGAACGAAAGAGGATGACACAGTGCAGAGGCATAGAGACACCGAGAGAGACAATGAGGAGGCGGCGGAGTGACAGAGAGACAGGCAGACAGACTGTGAGAATCTGAATAATACGGACAGAGAGATAGTGGGGGCGAGGGAGAAAGAAAGAGACAGACAGATGGAGAAACAGACAGAAACAGACAGAAAGAGAAAGAAAAAGTGGAGACAGAGAAACGGAAGAGAAATAGTGAGAGATGGGGAAGAGTCAGAGACTGAGAGAGTGAGAGAGAGAGAGAGAGAGAGAGAGAGAGAGAGAGAGATAGAAATGTGGAGAGACATGGAGTGGGTGAGAGGGTGAGAGAGAGAGAGAGAGGAATGGGGAGAGACATGGAGTGGGTGAGAGGGTGAGAGAGAGAGAGAGAGGAATGGGGAGAGACATGGAGTGGGTGAGAGGGTGAGAGAGAGAGAGAGATGAATGGGGAGAGACATGGAGTGGGTGAGAGGGTGAGAGAGAGAGAGAGAGGAATGGGGAGAGACATGGAGTGGGTGAGAGGGTGAGAGAGAGAGAGAGAGGAATGGGGAGAGACATGGAGTGGGTGAGAGGGTGAGAGAGAGAGAGAGGAATGGGGAGAGACATGGAGTGGGTGAGAGGGTGAGAGAGAGAGAGGGAGGAATGTGGAGAGACATGGAGTGGGTGAGAGGGTGAGAGAGAGAGAGAGATGAATGGGGAGAGACATGGAGTGGGTGAGAGGGTGAGAGAGAGAGAGAGAGGAATGGGGAGAGACATGGAATGGGTGAGAGGGTGAGAGGGTGAGAGAGAGAGAGAGAGGAATGTGGAGAGACATGGAGTGGGTGAGAGGGTGAGAGAGAGAGAGAGAGGAATGGGGAGAGACATGGAGTGGGTGAGAGGGTGAGAGAGAGAGAGAGAGGAATGTGGAGAGACATGGAGTGGGTGAGAGGGTGAGAGAGAGAGAGAGAGGAATGGGGAGAGACATGGAGTGGGTGAGAGGGTGAGAGAGAGAGATGAATGGGGAGAGACATGGAGTGGGTGAGAGGGTGAGAGAGAGAGAGATGAATGGGGAGAGACATGGAGTGGGTGAGAGGGTGAGAGAGAGAGAGAGAGGAATGGGGAGAGACATGGAGTGGGTGAGAGGGTGAGAGAGAGAGAGAGGAATGGGGAGAGACATGGAGTGGGTGAGAGGGTGAGAGAGAGAGAGAGAGGAATGGGGAGAGGCATGGAGTGGGTGAGAGGGTGAGAGCGATTACGGAGCGAGGAGAGTGCGACATACAGAGAGAGAGAGAGGCCGAGAGAGAGAGAGGGAGAGAGGAAGGGGTGAGAAAGCGAGCAGAGTGAGAATACGAGCAAAGAGCGAGGAGGGAGAGACACAGAGAGAGAGTGAGGGGTCTAGGGAGAGGGACAGGGAAAGAGAGAGAGACTCCCACCGACCGATCTTCTCCCCATTTCACTCAACACAACCACCCAAACCTTCTCACAATATCCCTCAACAAAACGTATCACCTTCTCACCATATCCATCAACCCCACCTACCGAATTTCTGCCCACATCACTCAACCCCACCAACACACATTCACACAATATCCATCAATACCCACCAACCCACATTCTCCACATTTCCCTCAAACTCCACCTAATCACCTTCTCCACAAATACCTGACACACGGCGACCCAACTTCTCTCCATATCCCGCATTCCTTCCGACCATCCTTCTCCCAAGATCACTCTAACCCACCTAACCTGTTTCTCACAATATCTCTCAATCATAACCTACCCCCTTTATTCATATTTCCCACAATCACACTTAACCATCTCCTCACCATATCCGTCCACCACACCGACCAATTTCTCCCCATATTTCTCAATCCCCACCTACACACCTTCTCCAAATATCACTCAACCACACCGACCCACCGTCATACAAAATCCCACAATTCCCAACTACCAATCTTCCCCCCATAACCCTCATTGCCCACCGACCTATCTTACTCCCATATCCCCCAATCCCAACCTACCCACATTCTCTCCTTATTCCTCAATCCCACCTACACACCTTCTCACCCTATCCCTCAAACCCCAGATACCCAAATTCTCACCATATCCCTCAGTACAACCTAACCAACTCCCAATAACACTCAAATCACAGCTACACAACACTCCCCGTAACACTCAACCCCAACTGCCCACATTCTCACAACATCACTCAATCCCCACCAACACACCATCCCAACATATCCCTCAATCCCATCTACCCAACTTCTCAACATGTCAGTCAATCCCAACTAACCACATTCCGAGATCCCTCAATCAACATCCATGCACCTTAACCCCATATCCCTCAATCCCACCAAACCAACTTCTCAGCATAGTCCTCAATCCCCACCTAACCATCTTCCTTCCGTATCCCACAAACGCACCATCTCAGCAGATCATTGAAACACACCCAACCACCTTCTCACAATATCCATTAATTACCACTTTACCATCCTCTCACCATATTCGTCAACCGCAAATACAAACATTCTACCCATATCCCTCAATCCGCACCGACACACCTACTCCCCATATCACTGAATCCCACCGACACGCATTCACAAAAATCCCTCAATCCACAACTACATCTCTTGTCCCTCAACCCCCTATTGACGTATTTCCGCCATATCCTTCAATTCCCACTTCATCATGGGTGACTTTAATTCACATATATACTGGCCAAACCAAATTAGCAACATTACTTTGGAGCATTAAATTATAGAGTGTGTACGAGATGATATTTTAGACCAGTATGTTGAGGAGCTAATTTGGGACAGGCTATCCAAGATTGGGTGTTGTGCATTGAGAAGTGGTTAATTAATAACCTTGTTGTGCTGGGTGCTTTCGGGAAGAGTGACCGCAACATGATAAAATTATTCATTCAGATACAAAGTGAAGTCGTGCAATCCGAAACTAGGGTACTAAATCTAAACAAAGGAATCTTAGAAGTTATGAGGAGTGAGTTGGCTATGATAGATTGGGAACCTTCATTAAAATGTATGACGGTGGATAGGCAATGGCTGACATTTAAAGAACGAATGCATGAATTGCAACAGTTATACATTCCAATCTGGCACAAAAAAGACAAAAGGAAACGAGGTCCAAACACGGCAAACAAAATAAATTATGGATAGGATGAGACCCAAAGAGGAGTCATATAAATTTGCCAGAAAATGTAGCAAGCCTGAGGATTGGGAGCTGTTCAGAATTGAGCAAAAACGAGCCAAGAGATTAATTAAGAGGGAAAAATAGAGTATGAGTGTGAACTTGCAAGGAACATAAAAGCGGGTTGTCAGAACTTCACAAGAATGGTGGAGCAGGCCTTCTCCTGCTCCGATTATCTATGATTCGATGACTCGGTTGTCCAGATTTCCACCTTCAGCAGGTGGTGTCAGATCGGCCGTCCATTACACACCCTGCCACATTTTCACTTCGATTCAATTGAAAATAATTGACAGAATATTATGGGCTGATTGCCTGCAATTTCCCAAAGTGCTCTCCCGGGGAGTGACGCTCCACCGCAAGTTCCACTGCCCGGATTGTGAGTCCGCTGAAGGTTGAATTCACCCCCAGTGATTCATGGGGGAGAACAAAACCCTGCACGGCCTCGGTTTCGCGCTCTCCACAGTTTGTTTGATTAGTTTCCCTGTTCGGGTCTTACACATTTTGAACATTTTAAAATTTTTGTTCTTGAAATGTCTCTCATTTACTCCGCAGATATTTTTGTCATCTCTCAATTTCTTAATATCCTGAAGTAGATTCCAGGTCAGTCAAATCATGAAATTCCCTCTAACTCCTGTTTGTCGCCTCCGTTCTGTCCTTTTCCCAGTTCCACTAAAACTGTTTCACTTTTTTTCAGTCCACACTAGAGTTAGACCTGAACCGTTACCCTGTCCTTTGTCCAGACACTGACCGATCCGCTGGGTATTTTCACCTCTTCCTTTCATTGTTTCAGATTCACAATAATTGCAGTTTGAACCATTTCTTTCCAGTTTGGTCTGCTTCTCTTCTGTTAACTTCTATGATCCTAAGATCTGATATCCTGTTAGTTTTGTGATGTTTAAATAATCCAAACTCATCCTGTTCCCCTCCCACTTACCCGATGTTCTTGTCCACTGAAATGCCTCTCGTAT
The DNA here is from genome assembly GCF_035084215.1 of Heptranchias perlo. Lineage (NCBI taxonomy): Eukaryota > Metazoa > Chordata > Chondrichthyes > Hexanchiformes > Hexanchidae > Heptranchias > Heptranchias perlo. The sequence goes on from NW_027139480.1 coordinate 173,229, forward strand.
GTTGACAACAAGCTGACTCCGTCCACCCATTCTTCAACTTCCTGTTCCAGTCTGTCCCGGTTGAATTTCGTTGACTGACTTGATCAGTTGGTAACCGTCAGACTTTGTCAAGAACTCAGTGATCGCGGTGTTCGGTCTGTGAACAACAATGGAGAAAACTAAACACATTATCGACCTTCCATCCAGGCGGCGACAATGCCTCTGACACCAAACGGCTGAAGCCTCCTGTGAGCCACGTTATCAAATAACTTCTGAAAACCCATATATGCCGCATGTGTTAAAATTCATTGACCGATATAGTCACGTCTCAACAAAAGCTGTGTCAAATTTGTCAAATACAAAGTCAAATGTCCACATTTAATCCGTTCTAAACTTCCCCGAATCTGAAATGTTCACTAATTACGTGTCTGTTCAAAAGGGGTGTGCTGTCAGTCCCTGATCATTATGTGTCTGTTTGAAAGGCGTGCACTGTCAGTCCCGGATCATTCTGTGTCGTTTTTAAAGGGTTGTGCTATCAGTCCCAGATCATTAAGTGTCTGTTTAAAAGGGGTGTACTGTCTGTCCCGGATCATTCTGTGTCGTTTTTAAAGGGTTGTGCTATCAGTCCCGGATCATTCTGTGCCGGTTTGAAATGGGTGTGCTGTCAGTCCCGGATCAGAGAATCAATTTGCTGTTCAGAGCTGAACCCAGAGACGGCTCGATCACAATGGAGATCACAACCAACTGAAACGAACTGGGGCATGAAAAGCTTTCACTTAATGAAAAAGTTCTTCAAACAGGAAGTATTGACCCGACACAGAAATAGGGAGATCGGAGGAGCATGTAGCTGAGGCAAAGCAGTTATGATTGGAGATTTCAATTTTCACATAGACTGAGACACAAAGGCAATACATTTCAAGAATGCATCCCTGACATTTTTCTGAAACAATATCATAGAACTGAGAGGTTACACATTTCAGGAAAGAGAGAAAAAGCTGGGGCTCTTTTCTCTGGAAAAGAGAAGACTGAGGACTTACGTGATAGAGTTTTTTAAGATTAATGATCTGTTTGATAGTTTAGACCTGGAGAAGATGTTTCCACTTGAAGGGGAGACCAGAACCAAGGTCCATTATTATAAGTTAGTCACTAATAAATCGAATTGAATCGAATAATGAATTCAGTAAAAACTTCTTAACCCAGTGACTGGTGAGAATGGAAAACTCGCTCCCACGAAGTGCAGTTGAGAAGGATCGCAAAGATGCATTTAAGGGGAATCTGGATAAACAGATGAGAGAGAAAGAACATAAGAACATATAAAGTGGGAGCAGGTGTACGCCATCCAGCGCCTCGATCCTGCTCCACCATTCAATCAGATCATGCTTGATCTTCTACCTCAACTCCAATTTCCCGCCCGATCCCCAAATCCCTTGAATCCCCTAGAGCCCAAAATTCTATCAATTCCAGCCTTGAATATATTCAATGACTCAGAATCCTCTGTCCTCTGGGTCGAGAATTCCAATGATTCACATCCCTCTGAGTGAATAAATTCCTCCTCATCTCAGTCTTACATGGCCGACCCCTTATCTGAAGACTATTTCCCCTTGTCCTCGACTCGACAGTCAAGGGAAACAATCTCTCCGGATCTATCCTGTCAAGTCCCCTCAGAATCTTATGTTCTATTTTCGATTTTTCAATGAGATGGCAGAGGAACAGATGGACATGTTGATGGGGTTAGATGGAGAAGGAGAGGCGTGGGGTCGTTGAGAGCTTCAGCACCGGCATGGACCTATTGGGCTGTGTGGCCTGTTTCTGAGCTGTGCAGTCCACGTAGTTCTGGAATCTTAGCCTACATTCGGCCCGTCATGCCTATGCCAGCTTTTTGAAAGAACTGCCCAATTTCGTCCTACAACCCAGCGATTTCCCCATCACCCTGCAAATTATTCCTCTTCAATGACATGTTCAATTGCCTTTTGAAAGTGCCTATGGAATGTGGTTCCACCGCTCTTTTAGGTATTGCATTCCATATCATATCAAATCACGCTGAAAAAAATGTTTCTTCATTTCCCATCGAGATATATTGCAAATTAATTTTATCTCACAGAGGCGCGGGAGAGAGAGAGAGAGAGAGAGAGAGTAGATTGCGTGAGAAAGACAGAGTAGAAGGAGACAGAGAGGGTACAGACAGAGAGAGTGGGAGATACAGGAGAGTAAGGTGTGGAAGAGAGATCGAGAGAGAGAGAGTAGAAGGAGACAGAGACAGTACAGACAGAGAGTGTACGAGAGACAGAGATAGAGAGAGGAGAGTGGGGTGAGAAAGAGAGAAAAAGAGAGAATAGAAGAAGACAGAGTGGGTAGAGGGATAGAGGGGAAGAGAGGATGAGACAGAGACAAGAGGAAGATCAGGAGAACACAAGAAGATAAAAGAGACAATGGGGAAGGCAGAGAACGACCACAGGAGAGTGAGAGAGACCGACAGAGGGACAGAGAGAGGGTGAGAAACAGACAGAGAGTGAAACAGGGCAGAGACGGACGGAGAGTGTGAGAGACAGGGACAGAGCGAGTGACAGAGACTGGTCAGGGAGAGAGAGAGTAGAGAGAGAGAGATCGAGAGAGAGAGAGAAACAATCAGGATCACATCATCACAGGGCGTTGGAATCACCGAAAATGGGGGAAGACAATGATATGTGGGGAAGGCCCAGGCTTCATCCCAGTCTCTGTTGGTAGATCTCACCCAGTGTGCGGCTCACACACACACACAGAGTATGGGAGAGTGTAGAGGGAGCTTTACTCTGTATCCAAACTCTGTTATTCATGCCCTGAGAGTGTTTGAAGGGATAGTGTAGATGGAGCGTAACTCTCTGTCTAACTTGTGCTCTACCTGCCCTGGGAGTATTTGACGGGACACTCTGGAGGGGTTTTCACCCCTTATCTAATCCGTTCTGTACCTGTCTTGTGAGTTTTTGATGGGACAGTGTCTGGGGGGAGTTAATCTGTATCGAACCGGTGCTGCACCTATCCTGGAAGTAGTTGACGGGACACTCTGGAGGGGTTTTCACTCTGTATCTAACCCGTGCTGTACCTGCCCTGGGAGTGTTTGATGGGACAGTTTAGAGGGAGTTTTACTCTGTATCTAACTCGTGCTGGACCTGGCCTGGGAGTGTTTGATGGGACAATGTAGTGGGGGTTTTACTCTGTATCTAACCTGTGCTGGACCTGCCAGGGGAGTGTTTGATGGGACAGTGTAGAGGGGCTGTACTCTGTATCTAACCCGTGCTGTTTCCAACGTTTGAACAGTTTAGGCTGAGGTGGTTGATATTCCTCATGCCTCACATTCCTAAGCATTAAACACCGTGACAGTGTTTTATTTTGCTCCGCCCTGTTATTGTAAAACTCTCTCTGATCACCTCAGAATGTTCTGCCTCCCGCATGGATCCGTGTTCCACCGGCAGATGCCCCACAGGTCAGTGCTGTGTCTGGTTATTGTACCATGGGGTTTATCACTGCCAGTCCACGTCATGTCCTCCCGAAACAGGCCGAACCCACCGACTCCATCACTCTCCCTGATGCTGAAAGAGACCATTCACAATCTTTGACGTCCAATTTGACCCTGAGCTGAGATTCCGACCACATATTCTCTCCATCACCAAGTCCGCTGACTTCCATCTCTGTAATTCGCCCGTCTCCGCTCCTGCCTCTTCTCATCTATTGCTGAAACCCTTATCCGTGCCTTCGTTACTTCGAGACTGGACTATTCCAATGCTCTTCTGCCAACCTCCATCATCCACCCTTCATTAACTTTAGCTCATCCAAAACTCAGCTGCCCGTATCCTAATTCGCACAAAGTTTGGTTCAATCATCACCCCCTGTGTTCGCATTGGCTCACCGTCCGGCAACGCCTCGATTTGAAAATTCTCATCGTTGTGTTCAAAACCTTCCACGGCCATCGCTCCCCCCTATCTCTGTAACCTCCAACAAGACTACAACCCCATCGTCCCCCACTGAGGTCTCTGCGCTCCTCCCATTCTGGTCCACCGCGCATCCCTGATTTCCTGCACTGCACCATTGGCAGCCGTGTCTTCAGCTGCCTGGTCCCTATACTCTGGAATTTCCTGCCTCTGATTCACTCTCCTCCTTTATGACGCTACTTAAAATTCACCTTCTCACGATATCCCTCAATCCACACCTGCCCACCTTCTCCTCATATCACTAAACACCACCTACCTGCCTTCTCCTCATATCACTTAATCGCCAACTGCAAACCTTCTCTCCCAATCGCTAAACCCGACCTACCCACCGTCTCTAAATAACCCTCAATCCCACCTTCCAACCATATCCCTCAATCCCCAACTAGCAACCTTATCCCCATATCACTAATTCCAACCTACCCACTTTCTACCCAATTTCCTTAATCTCACCTATCCATCGTGTGCCCATATTCCTCCCTCTCACCTACCAACCTTCTCCCCTTATCCCTCAGTCCCACCGACACACCTTCTCAAGAGTTCAGAACGTACTCCCCTAATTAAGGTGAGTTTGGAGACTCAGAATCACTCCCAGGAGTATTCCAGTTTCTGAAGGGGTAAAAAGAGCTATGTTGTTCCTGATACTCAAACTTTCCCTCAAACTCTGAATCAGCTCCCACACTAACCTGGTTGACGTAACTGCCCTCTGAAATATGGCCTCGGTATCAGACAGGTGCACCGAGCCCAGACGGGCCTGCAAAGTCCTTCTCACTCACGACTGGGAACTGGTGCCAAAGTTGGGAGATCTGTCCAACCGACTCGTCAAGCAATAACCTGACATCGTCTTCATGAGCCGAGGCTCAGTAGGCAGCATCTGGCCTCATAGTAAGAAGGCCCTGCGCTCGGACCCCACACACACCAGAGACTTAAGCATCTTAATCCAGGTCGACAATTTCCTATGCCAGTACTGTGGGAGCGCCGCACGCTCAGAGGGTCAGTACTGAGGGAATGCTGCACTGTCAGAGGAGCAATACTGAGGAAGCGCCGCACGGACGGAGAATCAGTAATGAGGGAGTGTTGCACTTTCGGAGGGTCAGTAAAGTGGGAGTGCTGCACTGTCGGAGGGTCAGTACTGAGGGAGTGCTGCACTGTCGGAAGGTCAGTAATGAGGGAGTGTTGCACTGTCGGAAGGTCAGTACTGAGAGAGCGCTGCAGTGTTGGAAGGTCAGTACTGAGGGAGGGCTGTACTCTTTGAAGTTTCGTCATTTGGATGAGATGTTAAACCGAGTGCGCTCATCTCAGTCATAAATGGCCGACCCCTTATCTGGGGAATGGGGAATGAATATTCCCCAATGTTCTAGATTCGCCAGTCAGTGGTGTCACCATCTATCCTGTCAAGTCCCCTGAGAATACTATATGTTTCAATGAGATGAGAAAGGAATAGGATATGTTGATGGGGTGAGATGAAGAAGGGTGGTGGGAGGCTCGTGTGGAACATAAACCCCGGCATGTATCTATTGTGCCGAATGGCCTGTTTCTCAGCTGTACAGTCTAAGTTTTTCTGGAAACTTAGCATATATTGGGCCGTCATGCCTGTGCTCGTTCTTTGAAAGAACTCCCCAATTTAGTCCTACACCCCAGATTTTGCCCCATAACCCTGCAAACAAGTCCTTTTCAATGATATGCCCACTTGCCTTCAAAAAGAGCCTGTGGAATGTGGTTCCACCGCTCTTTCAGGAAATGCATTCCAAATCATGATAAACCTCAGTGAAAAAATGTTTTCAAATTTACCCGAGATCTTTGGCCAATTATTTTGTTATCACAGAGAGGAGAGCTGAAGAAAGAATATAGAGCTGAAAAAAGAGGGAGAGTGTATAGAGAGACAGAACGAGTATAGTCAGAGAGAGAGCTGGAGAGAGAGAGAAACATCCGGAGAATCAGGTGAGAAAGAGAGAGAGAGTGAGAGGGGATGAGACAGGGTACGAGAGAGAGAAGGTGAGCACAAGCAGAGGAGCAGAGACAGAGGGGAAGACAGAGAAAGATAAGGGGGATAAGGAGAGAGACCGAGACAGGGCCAGAGAGAGAAAAAATAAATCAGAGAGAGAAAAAAAACTGGGAAGACAAACAGAGAGAGTGACGATGAGCTCAGGTGGTGAGAGCGTGATATTAATGCCACAATGAGCGCAGGTTTGATCCCTGTAAGGACCATGAACGTTGTTTTTATGAAGAGCGCAGTTTCCACTCTTAATTTTAGACTGCGAGCGAATTATAAATGCAAAGTTTGGAAGGAAATTCACTCAGAACAGAGCATCGGAGAAGCATTTTCATGTTGGTGCTGTCAGTCCCGTATCATTCTGTGTCTGTTTAAAAGGGGTGAGCTGTCAGTCCAGGATCATCCTGTGTCTGTTTTAAAGGGGTGTGCTGTCACTCCCGGATCATTCTGCGTCTGCTTTAAAGGGATGTGCTGTCAGTCCCGCATCATTATGTGACTGTTTATGAGGGGCGTGCTGTCAGTCCAGGATCATACTGTGTCTGTTTTAAAGGGGTGTGCTGTCAATCCTGGATCACAGACTCAAGTTACTGTTCAGAGCCTGAAACCGTCGACGGCTCGATCACACTGGAGATCACAACCCCCTGTGAAAAGCTTTCAATTAATGAAACAAATACTTCAAACAGGAAGAATTGAGCCCCCATAGAAATACGGAGATCAGAGGAGCCTGTCGCTAAGGCAAAGCAGTTATGAACGGAGATTTCAATTTTCCCATTGTCTGCGTTATAGTGTATTTCGGACAGTTTACTGAAACAATATCATAGAACGGGGAGGATATAACTATCACGAAACGGAGAACAAGCTTGAAAAGAAAAGACTGAGGAGTGACCTGATAGAAATCTTTAAGTTTAATGACAGGTTCGATAGGGTCGACGGAGAGAAAATTATTTCACCGGCGAGTGAGAGCAGAACAAGGGGTTACAAATCGAAGCTGGTCACTGATAAATCCAATATTAATTCAGGAGAAACTCCTTTACCCAGGGAGTGGTGAGAGTGAGCAACTCGCTACCACAAGTGAGTTGAGGCGACGAGCAAAGATGCTGCTAAGATTAAGCGAGATAAACACACGGGGGAAAATGGAATAGAAGGATATGTTGATTGGGTTCGATGAAGAAGGATGAAAGGAGGATCATCTGCAGCATAAGCAACGGCATGGACTCTTTGGGACGAATGGCTTGTTTCAGTGCTCTACAGTGTATGCAGGGGGTAAGAGAAAGAGAGAGAGCAAAGGGAGAAAGAGAGAGTAGAGGGAGAGAGAGAGAACACGAGAGAGACAGGCAGAGACAGACAGAGAAAGAGATGGAGTTTGAGGAACAGTATATGGAGAAAGAGAGGAGGGATAAGTAAATAGAGACAGAAGAAGATGTTTTGGAAATGCCTGTGAGCTGTTGGCAGCTGAACAATAGCCACTTGTTGCTGCTTCAATGGATTTGTTCCAGGAAGAATTTCGACAAAAACAGCAATTTGTATCTTAACATCAATCGGACTGAGAGAGTGGAGCAGACAGAGAAGGAAGGGAGAATGACCGAGAATGGGGGAACGCATTGATCTCTGGGAAAGTCCCAGGCTCCATCCCGGTGTCCGTTCGAAGATATCACCCGGTGTGGGATTGAGACCCACACACAGAGCATGGGAGAGTGCAGAGGGACTTTTACTCTGTATCTAACCTGTGTTCTAACTGCCCCTGGAGTGTTTGATGGGACAGTGTAAAGGGAGCTTTACTCTGTTTCTTACCGTTGTTGGACCTGCCCTGGGACGGTTTGATGGAAGAGTGCAGAGGGAGCTTTAATCTGTTACGAACCGCAACTTCACCTCCCCTCGGAGTGATTGATGTGACATTGTAGATGGTGCTTTACTCTATATCTGACCCATTTTATACCTGTCCTGGGAACACTTTAAAATAAGTTGGTTGGTATTTCCCATGCCTCATATTAGAAAGCATTAATTCCGTGACAGTGTCTCTGTTGGTGAGCCTTGTTATTACAAGAATCTTTCTGTTCACACCGGAAGGTTCTGTCTCTCACTGGTATGCTGTTACTCGAGCAGTTCCTTCACAGGTCAGTGCTGTGTGGCAATTGTATCATGGTGGGGGAGGGGGGTGGGGGCATCATTCCCAGGGCCCACCATCGTGCAGACACAGAGAGAGTAGATCGTTGTCCATTCAATGAGAGATCAAAACACAGTCCAGACTCTGAGAGAGGAGATCAGTCCAGATATTGAGAGAGGAGATCACAGTCCAGACATTGAGAGAGGAGATCACAGTCCAGACACTGAGAGAGGAGATCACAGTCCAGACACTGAGAGAGGAGATCACAGTCCAGACACTGAGAGTGGTGATCACAGTCCAGACACTGAGAGTGGAGATCACAGTCCAGACACTGAGAGAGGAGATCACAGTCCAGACACTGAGAGAGGAGATCACAGCCCAGACACTGAGAGAGGTGATCACAGTCCAGACACTGAGAGAGGAGATCACAGTCCAGACA